>NC_136689.1:34833615-35073615 GCF_903797595.1 Erithacus rubecula
TTTTATGTCAAGAGGAAGACATTTAGAGCTAATCATCTCTTATTTATTACACCTTTTAAAACTGAAGCCCTATTCATAAATGATTGTTAATCACTGACGCACACTCATACCTTGCAACTTACCCTCTCTTTCTGTGCATCTGATGAATTCAAAACTAAATTATGCTCATTACTTTTTGAGTAAAGGATCACCATAAACCTGACTCAAAAGTAAACTCAATGAGAAAAAAAAATCACAAGGAAAAACTTTCATGGATCTCAGAACTGTGTAGGCAGTTTCAGAACAGCTCTTAACTAATCCTACTATTTATTTATATAGATATAGCTGACCTTAGCTATTACAGCAACAGCTAAATCTGAAAAAGGGGACTAGAGATGAAAAAAAGTCTCTTTGTTAAGTACTTGTCTCCTTATATGATACTTATTCTTTCAACACATGGGCCATTTTTGTAGACAATTTGACAGCATGTATTAAAGGTTTATCATATGCTTTCCATTTTCCTTTAAAGAACTATGATAAAGCACTCTTATATTCAGTGAAGACAAGATTTTCTTCTAAAAGAATTTTAACCTGACTGTTCTGTACCAGAACAACGTTCTTTTGGCAGCATATTTTTTCTTCATATTAGTATTTTACTGCCCACTCTGTATGGTATGCATAGTCACTATCACAGGATGGTGTGGATAGCACCTTTACTAATGACCACCAAAGCAGTGTATTTTATAAAATCAAATGTAATAGCATTAACATCCCCAACACAATCAGTTTAGGTTGAGCCATTTCTCCCACACAATGCTAGAAACCAGCTAGGTATGTTGTAATACAGGCACTGATAAAGGTTTCATATTTGATGAGTGGCATTTTATTACTCATCTTCTATGAATCTTGCTTTCTTTCTTGCAGTCCTTTTTGTAAGAATCCCACTTCTCTTACTTGAAATCTCCATATGCATAAACAATAAGCTTCACTCTGATGCTACTATATGATAATCTGGTGCTCCCATTTCTGCTCCTGGGGTTATTAAAACTGCCTAACTTAGGCTTCTTTAAGATTTCTAAGTCAAATTAGACTTTACAGACTCAAACTAGAGGCTGAAGTTGCTTACATAATGATGGAGAGAAACAAGTGACAGAGGAGATTCAGTGCTTCTAAGTCTGATACCTGAGGCAGACTTGGCCAAGAGCTGAGAAATTACAGAATGTCACTGTAGGCTGCATTCACTATCAGAGCATCCACACCAACAGATTTTACTGAATTCTGTATTCTTCACCTTATTCTTCAAAATCTATTCATAAAAGTCAGCCATGGAAAGAGAATTATTCTAGAAACTACAAATGGCACACATATTCCAAAGAAAGGTAGGGAGCACAGCTGAAGCCCTGCTAGGCACTGCAGTAAATTAGAAGCGATGACTCAAAATTCTCAAATGGCCATAAGAAAGCTTTAGTGCAAGCCCACTAGTTCTATAATGCTCCAAAAGAAACAAACAAAAAAAAATTCTCAATGAATGATCAACTCCAAAGAGTATAAACTAATTTAAAAACAAAATTCATGCTACTATATTTCAAAATCCTTTTTTTTTTTCTCAAATGTTATGAACCACAGTATTTGAAAATGGGGTAATTTTGTTGCGTAAGCAGTCTTTCTTAAAGAACATTTCAATGACCCAGTTATGTCTCTGTTTTATTTTTGTAATATTTTTATATGAACCAGGATAAGACTGCAGTTAAATGCTGTTCTTCAATTTATTTTTCCATCTGCTTTTAGCTGCAGGATAGCATATTTTATCACATTTGATATACAGGGTCAAAGGAATAAAAAATTAACCCTGTATTTTTGCATAAAATGTATAAATAAATTCTGATGGTGCAAGCTCAGCAAGTAGAATATTTTTACTACTTCTATCTTGTGATAATGTTTTTGTAATCACTTATATCTCAATCGCTAACAACTGAATGCTGTTTTCTGTGTTATTAACACAGCTCTACAAATCACAGGGAAAAATCCAGGATCTGAGCAAAAGAGGATAAAAGGTCGCATTTTTAGAAGGTAATCTTTTCACACATACAAGAGGCAATAGGCCAAGTCACTTAGCTCTTCCTAGCTAATCAAACTGCACAATTTCAGCATAGTGGTTCTTTTTTAGATGTAGGTGGTGATAAAACGATCCTCAGCTTGGGAACACATCCAAGATACATACACACTCCCAAACACCTCCCCCTACTCACCCCACCTCCAGTTGATTTGAAGGCAGACATACTTATCAATACTTTTTAAGGTAGCAATCGTGCTGATGGGGACAATTATGAAACAAGAGAGAGGTCACAGCAAACCCAACTGAGAGTATGTGACCAAAGTTATGCGGGGAAAAACCGAACTAGTGTCAGCATCAAGCATCTGTTGCTGCTGGTGTGAGGACAAAGCGAGTGCCAGAACAAGGAGGCAGTTTTGTAGATCTACTGTTTGTCAAGTCGCCCACTGAAGCAAGCCTCGAAATCAGTGTGTGTACTGCGGCCATCTGTTTACTTTTCACTAGCAAAACTCTTGACTCTTACCATCTCTTTGAAGTCATGGTCAATGTCAAGAAACAGGTACAGTTCTGATGATCGTGCATGTTTGTTTTAACTTGACAGAGGGAAAATAGGAAGGAGGAAGGAAAACAGAAGTATGCAATTAGTTTATAAAAAAAGGGAGGATTACAGGAAAGGGATCTTCATTTATTCAGATAATATTATGTCCCAAGGGGATTAAGCTATCAAGGTATCGTGAAAGGAACTAGTGGAAACAGGAAGACTGCTCTGCCAGAAAATAATGATTTATTTACTCAGCTTTGTAACAGAGAGCTGCTGACCTGGACTTAAGGAACTTGTCGTTGATCCCTTCCCTCCGGTGACCAAAATTAGAACAGATCAAATGATCTATGATAAAGTGGAATTAAAAGCTTAAACACTCCTGAATCACTACTAAACCACCCATGAACACCACACTGCTAAGCTCCATTGCTGATTAGTTCACTGTGCAAACTCCCCACAGAGAAAGCCACTGCCCATTTACTGGTGTTGTTCAGCAACATCTCATGCACACATCTGAATCTCCACCCATTTTAAGGTTCTCTTTTTTCATGAAATAACATTTTTGCTCTAACCTGCACTATACAGTCTTGTTTACTTAAGTATCTTTTTCCCTTTCTCCATTTTCCCCTTGTGTCACAAAGTTAATTTAAATTTCTTTCAGTCTCTTTCTTTGTCTTTTTTTAATGTTCCAAAACTCAGAATGGATTTCTATAATTTTCATTTTTTTTTCTTTTCCTCTGTCCCAGATCTTA
Organism: Erithacus rubecula; assembly: GCF_903797595.1. Taxonomy (NCBI): domain Eukaryota; kingdom Metazoa; phylum Chordata; class Aves; order Passeriformes; family Muscicapidae; genus Erithacus; species Erithacus rubecula. The sequence goes on from NC_136689.1 coordinate 34,836,941, forward strand.
AAAGGGACTACTTAAGTGAGAACTCCAAAATATCACAAGTAAGGCACCACATAATTTCCAGATGTGTGCACATGGCTTGCAGTGTGGGGTACTCTGCACTAATTTCATCAAAACATCTGTTGATAGAAGACATACATTTCATACAGGACTCAAGAATTTAGGTAAACTGCATCAGCAGTAGATATTGCCAAAAAATTGGAAAAATGTTCATATACTGGGTATATGGTATGGCTTGTCCGTAACTACACAACTCTGAAAAATCTCAATTGCCTGTTACATTTAAATGCTTGCTGAACAGATGGCTGTGTATGTATATACGTTTGTATTTTGGAAGCATCAATGAACAAATTGATAAGCTGGGTTTTTCAGCCACTGAAATTTGAAAATGTATTCTGTGCAGAAGCTAAATTTTTATAGTTGAATCAGGTCTTTCACCTCTGAAACAACTGCAGTAACTCTTTACAGATAAAAGAGGTATTGCTCCTGAAAAACCCTATGCACAGAATTTGGGAAAAAAAGGGAAAAAAAAGATGTAAGTTTGCTATCATGTGCATTGTATAGAGGCTATAACTTTAGAGAAATACAAAGTGCATTACAACTCGCTCTAAAAAAAGAGAATGCAGCTTTTGAAATTGTTATTTAAGTTCGATATTTTCACATAGAGAGTAGTCACCAAAATTAGTGAAATGTTTCAAACTTCTTATTCCACAGAATAACCTGACGAAAGCAGACCACTCACTAATAAAGTGCAACTTAATAAATCATGTGAAATCTTATTTTGTTCAAACCCTTACTAACTCCTAGCACCATCTGTTACCATCAAAACTATATGACAAGATATGATATATAATTAATAGGTAAACAACAATCTAATTAAAATGGACAAATACTCCATGTTCCTGCCATTTGGGAGCTCTAATTACAGACTAAATTTTAAGCTTGAATTAAATATTTAAGCTGGAAAATTAACTTTCCTTCTCGAGCCTTGAATACATTAATACAGATATGTGAAGCGACTTCCTGATGGGAACTTAAACATGTAATTTAGTTTCATCAAAGCAGTTACTAATTGTTAAGCAGCAGTACCTTACCATATGTACACAATAGCTATTTAGAGCCGAAAAGGTGGTTTTAAAGTACCCCTCTGCAACCCTTTTCTGACATAAATATAAAATGTATATACAGCACAACAGTTTACACTACACACTGAAAATAAATTACATAGAGACTTCAGCTTTCAAATGGATCTTAGCATGCGTAAGTCTGAACAGATCTAGATAAACAAATGTGTATTTTTGCTGCTGAAGAAACTAAAGAATGTCTAGAGAAGTTAAGATATTTTTACATTCTACTTAAAGAATTTTGAACTTCATTTTAAAACCGTGCAATTTGCCTGAGCCATCTTGCAAAACAAAATACTGAAAAAACAAGTGTTTCATCTAACTTAGTAAGATGATCCTGATTTTCTTAAATACTACATCGAAAGGAGAGAAATAGGAATAAAACTGAGAAGAAAATTACACAAAACATTGTTAAAAAGGTTCCAAGCATGTAAGTGGTTAGAATTTACCTAATATTACTGTAGCACAGTAGATATTACTGTACTAGGAATTTTGAATATTTGCATTCTCACCAGGAATTGGATTCTAGGTGATTAACAGTGCCCACAGTCAACAACAGATTGTTACTGTTTCAGGAAAAAACCCCAACACACCTTCGTTCTTTATGAAAATCACAAGGATTTCCAAATAGTGCTGAAAAGCATTCCCCCCATCTTATGGATAGAGAGTTTGAGGCACAGGGATGCTAGGTGACACCCACAACCATATGTCAAAGCTCCAATGGTGTAAAACACTTCACATATACGGAACACTACGCTTTCCTGTGCTCACGTGGAACTCTTTTAAGGGAGACACACAAGGATTGCAGTATGGTTTCAATCAAGACTTGGCTCTTACAGTGACACAAGAGAAACAAGAACTCAGATTTCTTATCTTCAGTAGTCTCTTCTAATCCTAACAGACACACATTTGACTTGCTTTAATTTAGATTCAACTGCAGAACAGCAGGACATGATGTTAAGAGAAATAGTTCATCTATCTTTTTAAATATCCTTGAGATAGTATGCTACTTCCAACAGTGAGGAACAGAACACAAAGAAGCTTCATTCATTCATCTAGCCCTAAGAATTTTTAGTTTCAGCATAAATACAGATGAAAAATAATTACTGGGCCATGGCTTCATCAAGGGATTTTAATGACATCAAAATCAAACCTCTGATAGTTTCTGATGTCACTGCAAAGCCTCAAGGGACTTATTGTTCCATAACTCAGAAGAACATGGCAGCTTCTCAATTTATGTAATTAATGGACTGGAGGCCCAGAATGTGCTTTAGGACCTACTCTGCTTCTACCACTCCCTTACTGCTGTCCTTTGTCCCATTCCTACAATACAGATATAATTTTACTTTTCCTATGTGATATAAGTACACTGGCAGTTTACAGCAATCAATCTGGTATTTTCAGCTACTCAAACTTTGATGCTGCTCTTTTCTACAGAGTTTTCAGACTGTACACATACTGTCTTAAATATTGCAAAGCCACTTATTTTAACAATATCCATGTTTTTGCCGTACTTTCATAATACAGTCTGTGAATCTATTTCAAAAAGATTAAATAATTCTTAGTTAGCAGTAAAAGAATAAAAATTGCTGAAAAAAAGGGAGCGAAACACTGACTTGGAACATAGGTATTATAAATGTCTGTTAGAGCCACACCTATAAAATTTCAGCCATGTCTGACCATTCATCACCTCCTCTCAGATTTTCTTTCCATGACTACTCTAGAGCTACTCCAGGCCTATGGATCATGCTCCAAACCATATTTTCAAAGTCAGCAGAGTCATTGATATACAGAGTCACAGTGATGCAAGACTCAGTACAACACACATCCACTGTTGTACTGGGTGCTGAAATCAAGCATGGACTCCTCTAGCCACGTGCACTTAATTCCTTTGGCCAAGCCAGCTGGATGGGAACACAGCACAATTCCATCATCTCAAGGTGGGAACACTGAACAGCCCTGGGGAGAGCAGAAAAGCACAGTTTTTCTCCCAAGCCCAAGCAAGGAATGAAATGCATATACCAAATTCTGCTTCTGTTGGACACAAGAATGGTCATACCTTGTAGCCATTACAATCTGCCCTCAGTTAATTCCATTAGGTTATATTTTGAACCATATTCCCATCAGCTGCTACATACCAAGTTCTGGGGAGCACTACCATTCCCTCTGCAGTCCAAGATACAGTCATATTCTTTCCAGGCCTATTTATAGACCATATTGTACCGTACATGTGCCATGGATCCTAATGTGAGGAAAATTATATAGATATTCAAAGCATGACATATTGATTCAACATATTGAACGGATTGTTTTTCCCTCTATTTATTTAAATGATTATAATAGTTTATAGTGAGCTTAGCCCTTGAGACAGATGGTTGTAAACTCAAAATTTAAGTTTTAAATAACTGTATTAACATGAAGTAAATGATTTTATCCACCACCCTCATTAAAAGAATGAATCTATCTTAACACAGTCTTTAACCCTCTCCTGAGTTGTTTTTGACTATTTATCAAAGAAAGTGAACTTTGCAGCTCATTGACTGCTGATTTAGAATGTGTCTCATCAAAATGTATGATAAACACAGTATTTTTTTACACCGTGTTGGGCAAAAGTAACCTTGGGTTTAGGGTGAAGAGGGGAACACTACCATTATCCATTTTGAAAGGAGCCTTAAATTTTAAGCCTACAGTTTATATCTCATCTAATTCTTTCCAAGAGAAAATGTCTAAATTACCAGGAACAAAAGCATAAAATAAAACACCTCTGTCCATAATTCACACAAGTAAATAAAACAGTTTTCCTTCAACAGACTACAGCACTAGTGGATTTATGCCTGTGAGAAATATTGGATTATATTTATTGTACAAGAGCCTTATTCCTTCCCATCTCCCAATTTTATGAGCATCTCCTTTGTTCTTTCCCTTCTAGCTCTCTGTCATTGCATGTAATTCTGACCTCTGGGTTTCATTCCTGGACAATGTCAAAGGAGAAGAGTTCATTTTGCCACACACTCAGTATCTTCATTTACACATCATGACACTTAACTCCACTTGCATAATTAAATATGCATTGATAAATCATATATTACCTGTCCAAACCTAGTGACCAGTCAGAACTTTGCACAAACCAGTAAGAGTACTGGTAAATTGGGTACCTCTATCAGATTCACAACAGGTGGATCTGTGTCAGCAAGTGACAACTGCTCAGTGTGGGCTGACAGGCAGAATGAAATAGTTAATCCTGAGGACCAACATTTAACCAAAACATCTTCTAGGGAGTTTAATTTGAACTGGTCATATTCAGGAACAAAAGCCCCCTAGCAGCTATTACAAAAGAAGCCCATTTACACACTGTGTAAACTTCCAAGTGTGCAACACTTCCAAGTGTGCAACTTCCAAGTTAGCTTAATCCAAAAGAAATCAATTTTCCCAATGCTGGCACAATTCTGCAGTATGAACAGAAGCACAGTGGGGACAATCTGCTTCAAAGATACATTCCTTCTCCAAACTAGAAGGACCACAGCAGCCTAGGACCACACCAGAAAAATCCAACATGCTTTCAATTAAATTGTTTACTTAACGGTGCACAGAAAGGTCCACTTAAAATGCTCAAGTACTACTGAGTGAGTCAGGAAGCTTATGACCACTTGTTTAAGGCTGCTTTTTTTTAGTGAGTAGAATGAAAAAGAAATGAAAAAGAAATGCTAAAAAATGAAATCAAACATAGTGAGACATTTTATAAAGATTAAATTTCGTTTTTAGCAATTAAAGGCACTTAATAGGGGTAATTGTGTATTCCAAAGTAATTCTGAAGAATTTTTTCTGTTAAACTAATATAGCAAATTGGAAATTTTTTTTGTGAAATGACTGTTCCACTATGTAAGATAAACAGAAACAGCAGAAAACTCACAGTGAGCAGCTATTAATAAAAATTAGAGTGATGTACTGTTGTGTTATTTTTGAAGTTCCTCTCTTTTTGTATAAGTAATATTAAGGATATTATGTCAGTTTCAGGTATCCTTCTCAGGATCTTTCACAATTCATAGTAGAAGGGAAATTCTTGGGCAAAGCATACTTTCTGACAAGTTTTCAAAAGCAGCATCTCTACAATGTGCATTTAGACCCACAATTGAGTGAAGGAGATGGAGACCTCAATTGCAAGGTTCAACAAATGCTTTTTAGCATTACTCTACATTCTTCCATAATCTGCTTTTCTTTATTACCAGTGAGGCAGACTTTGTAAGGCCAGAGAGTTGTTACCAATAATAACTGGTCACTTGGGATGGTCTCTTTTTACATCCTGCTTACCTCCTTTGATTTCAAGTGCCTCATATCAAAGTCTTAATCATAAGTTACTCAATTCAGCATTTCTTGTTATTATTTGGGTGTTTTCTGGCAGAGAATAAAGATCTTCTTTAGATATACAGATTCCTGACAATTCAGAAATTAGTGTATTCCAATATTATGCAATAACGTTGAGTTACACACTGGTTAGAGAAATTTGGTCAATAACTCTACTGAATTAGGGATACATCTTCAATTAATATTTTTAAAAAATGAAATGATACAATAGTAAATAAAACTCTGAACCACTGGCCATAAATTAATATATTCTTTCAAAGGCTACTAAAAAAATTCTTCATACTAATTATTATTAATAAGAAACTATTTGGCTAAAGGAGCAAACACAGTCATGAATCACAAAAGAAGTGACACAAAATGAAGTACAAAACATTCATGTAAGAAGAAGAACTAGATACACAAAAATGATATTGTACATGAATTGCTTTTGGGTGCAATTATCTTCCTCACATGTTAATATAATTTTGGCATCTTATTATATGTTTTATCCCACAGGGAATTTTAATTCAGAAGCACAATTATCAATAAACTTGCCTCACAAAAATACCAGTCTCACCTCCTCCTAGTCTGATTTTCTACAGTTCTTTTCTGTGCAGGAAGTGAAGTTTAGAGTATATGTGTTTCCTATAAGGGCAAAAATTTCTTTTCTCTTGTTTACTATGCCACACAATTTATAACAACCTTCTATTATATGGTGTCATTGAGAACACACAACATTTATTTCATATTGATTAAAAAGCATTTTAAAACATTTAATCATATTTTAAAATACAGCCTGCATGCTCAGCTCCATTTTTTGATACACATGAATACAACAGATATTAAGCAGGGAAGGCATCATGAGTAGATCATAAAACAAATACTTTGGCCAAAACCACAGGGCATTCTATGCCTTCAATCAAACCACAGCAATTAATATGAAATTCTAAATACAGAATATAATGCCACATAAATAGTATAACAGCCAAGTCCTGTCTAAGAAGCCATATGTTTTTTCCCATTGTTCAAAAAAAGGAGATGACTTCCCGTCACTTATGTTTCTGATTAGCAAGGTGATTTATGCCACAATCACTAAAAATGCCAGCAAGTGAATGAGAAAATGCATAGTGACTGCACCAGATGTGCACAATAAACAGGAATCCCATTGTAATCTCTGGTACTTAGTTTATATGAAGGTAATGTAAGAAACACTCTTGGATATGGCAAAGTCACTCTTTTTTTACATTTGACTATAAATGATATGAAATAAATTGTGTGTTTTATACTTTATGGCATGCATACATTGATAAATTAGGTACAGTTTTGTATCCCAACTTATCTACAAGACAAACCTGGCTAAGATCATGGGGATTAATTGCTTCAGAAGTGTGAAATGCAGCTTTTCCATTCTTTTCTGCACACTCAGTGAAGAAACAATGATTAATCACTGTTTAACTATTCTCCTGAGGATCTACAAGATTGCCAAAGCAGGACTTATCCTCATAAATCCAAAAAACACAGGTTTAGATTTGTTGCCAACAACTGAAAGAACATGAACTCAGAGCCATTCGTTATCAGATTAAAATAATGTCAAGGCTTTAGAACCCCCTTCCAGAGTAAAATTCTTTTTAATTTGCACCTAACAATGGGAATTGGAGTATCAAAACAGATTTAAGAAAAACATATGTATGTATTTTTATATGAACATATCTCCCACTATCAGAAGTAAAACATCCTTATAATACAGCCATTTCCATTAATCCAGCATAACTGAAGCAGCATCTTAAATAGGAATGCTTCCACTGATATTAATGCTCAGGAAATTAAAAAACCCCAAACAACTCAGTTAAAATTACATCAGTTTTATTTGTTTGCAACAAATCCTACTTATGTATACAAATAGTTTATTTAAATGTCTGAGAATTTGCTTAGATATCTTAACTTTTTGATAGAGGACTGTACTTGCAACAGCGCTTAAGATTTGTCTAAACACTTTATAACCAACATTTAATAAAAAGTCATTGTTTAACACAGAATTCACTATGCAAACAGATCATACAATCAAATGAGAAATGCAAAAACTACCTGTTTGAAACTTTCCCTATTTAGAGAAGGTATTCAAAAAATGCAAAATTTCATTGTGGAAGTAACAGACAGTGCTGCACAGACTCAGGCTGTATACAACAGCATCAGAGGACAAACCTTTTCTGGGTGACATTGGCTTCAATGCAAGGATAACCACAAAGGAGGAAACTCAGTCTGATGCAAACACTGTAAGCACACTGCACAGGCTGATATGCTGGCTAACCACATGAGCAACACTTGCTCATCTGGAGAACTCTTCTGCTGGCAGTGTTGTATGGATCTCCTGACATTTCTTTAAGTTTCACCAACTGGAAGACCTTGACTGAGTCCCAGGCCAGTGTTTACAAGCTTGTATCCTTCTCAGAGACAACTGAAAGGTGTATTTATCAAACTGAGCTAGAAACTTCAGGCATGAAGAAAATGCTTCACTGGCATTTCAGCTCCTTCTTCAGATGAGTTCTTAGGGAGGACCAGTCTCCTAAATCGAATCCCACTCTTGTTTGTAAAGCACTTCAAGATTCCCAACTACAAATATTAACCAGCCTGCGTTTACTAGGATTTCCACATTTAAGTAGTCCAATTTATACTTTTTCCTGTTCCAAGAAACATTTGACAAATATTATTCTACTGCCATTATCTATTTTGTGAGGGTGAGACACACTGTGAAAAGACAAAATCAAGTGTGCAATGTATCCCTTGCTTACAGCAAGAAAATAATTCACTGCTAATTTGGTCATTAAACAGAAGTCATCACAAACTCATACATACTGGGATTAACTGCCCACAGAAGTGGTTTTAGCTACAGGCTTTGACCTTATTTACCAAATTGAGGTATTGAAAACTATTTTTTCACCTTCTCTTCAGACATGCAACTCCCAATACCTTAGGAGAAGTGAAATATTAGAATTATTGTGGCATTTGTAATTTCTGCATTAGTAATTTTAGGTTTGCTTTAAATATGTTTCACAATGCACTGGAATGTGTTATCCTCAATATTAAGTATGCAATGTGAGTGACGGGGAAAAAGTACCAGAAAACAAGGGTATCCAAGAGTTATGGATCCTGGTGCTACCAGAGTAGTTTAAAAATATGGATTAAGATTTTACTTTGCAGATAGCTAACATGGAATAAAACAGCAGACCTTCCACTGTTACATTTTATGTATATTATTTTTTTAATTATAGGCACAGTGTATTTCTGACAAATTTCTTACTGAACAATTACAAGCACATATAGAAAATCAGATTACATATTAAAGAAACTGCCTGATTCATCTGCCTATGTAACTCTTACTGTATTATTCATAGCAAAAGGAACATTTTTACCTACCTTCAATAATTTTTTTCTTGCTATTATAACTACTGTAATAACTTTCCTTCCTGCTGGACTAGACATCAAAATATTAAAGGTTCAGAGAAACCAGGAATATATAAAATTACAGAACTGTTTTTGGAAACCTGTATGGCTTGAAAAATTCCTCCAAATATTTTTGTAGCAAATCAAGAAAAATAATGCATGTTCTGATGTTCAATGATACTCACCATCAGCTGCTACAACACTACATGGTCACTTCAATATCTACTTTAAGAGTACTCTTGGCAAAGTTGCTCATGTGAGACATTCAGACTGCAGTAACAACACATTTTCCCTCCTCTCATTTTCATTCAACTAATGAATGCAGACAACTTCCACTACTCCTCACTCCAGCTGGACTTGCAGAAGGTCTTGTACCTGAGTGCTCACTGCTTACAATGCACCTGGTGAAAAAATGCTCTACAATATTTCCCCAGGCATACCACTAAATACTGCTAAGGCAGTAATACCACCCTGGGCTTTCCTGCAATTATTTCCCATAATTCAGTAAATTTCCCAGTTTCTTGTTTTCAGCACAGTATATATATATGCTAATCCTGCCAACCTCTATAAACTTCAGGATTATATCATTCCTTACAACCATTTTCCTTGGACATGAAGCAACCTTCTCCAGCAACAAAAATTTTCCTCTATATTCCTCTTCTGGATGAATCTCAAACTACAGAACCAGCTTCTACAAAAAAATATTTCAAGCATCGAGTTTCATCACTTTCTGTATCACCTATTTGAACTTTCTCTCCCTACCACACATAACTTGCATACAGATATACATGCACACAAAAGAGACACCAAGATACTGCAGCACAGATAATACTGCTCCCCTGAATAAAGATGAAAAAACAGAAATATTTAAAATGCTTTACAGAAGAATGTTTGGCAAAAAGATCATTTTAAGATACAATACCAAAACAGAACCTCACATATTACACCTCCCTAATCAGTACCTCTGACAATCCCCACCTTTGGGACTCAGGTTTGCACTGAGATTTAATGATGCTGCACAAACTTTCACAGGGACCACTGTTGCATCACACCACCTCTCAGAATCACCCCTAGCTCTTTGCAAGTGTAAACTCATACTGAATGCTTCAGAGTATCTTTTCAGCATCACAGACTACAGTATCACCTTTACCAACAGGAATCAAAGGGAGTATTTATCTCTGTTGAATACAATACGTACTACAGCCTAAAATTGCTGAATGCTACGTCTGCTCTCCCACACATCTTGTCAACCAAAGCAGAGTTTTCTATGACAAGATTTTTTTTTTTCTTGGTACACCAGACATAGATATCTCAAAAGCCAATCAGAAATCATGAAACAAATTCACAACAAAAACTAAGTTATAGCCAAAAGCCTTACTACCTTCTGTTTCGAACACAAGGAACATTCCTACAATTCGGCATCATCTAGCAATGACAGATGGAAGCACATACCTACAAAAATCATAGCCTTCCCAGAAAAGTGAATGAGAGAGAACTTCCCCATATAAAAATTCTAGTCATATTAATGAGTAAGAATAAATAGGGATATAGCATTAAAGCCAGTCACCCTAAGAAATACTGCTGGGTTGGAAAGTACCTTGATATTTATCAACAAGGGTAAGAAAAAAATGTACAGAAAGCATTGCATGAAATACAAATGCTTACTGTACTACAAACAATATAATCTTTACTACTACAATTGGATTTGTGAAAATGAAACATTTATATGTATGTGTATGTATACACATATACTTTCATTTTTAGATCAGAGATTTTTTTTTTCTCAAGTGTTTAATGTGCTAGTGCTCATAATAATGAGAAAACTCTGAAATATAAATCATCTTGGGTAAAACCAAGATATATAAAAAGTGGGAAAAAGCCTGCTATGTTTTCTAGCTATTTGGCTATTCAAAGAATCTTATACTGGAATAATCAAGTTTTAACAGAATACAAACTCCCATGTTTTGTTCATACCACTGCTCACAATAGAAAAGCAATTACAGAAGTATTTGGAAGCCAGAATACCTTAAGAGCATTATTTCTTGTATCCTTTGACTGAGAAGGCTTTACAATTTCCATCTAAAGGTCTCACATTTCATCCTTATCTTTATCCTTTATCTTACAGAATTCTAAACAGAAGAGCAATCATGCAGAGGAGGTTGAATGCAAACTTCAGCATCATTAATGATGCACACATTTAGTCACAGATACAGAGAACTAAACAGCCACACCACAACAAGAATATCCAAGTCTAAATATATCTGGACACTAATGAAGACAGACCAAAACAAATGGCACTGCTAGGGACCACAGGGTTAATATACAGTATTTAATAAAAACAATAATGTCATAATTTCTTTCATAAATTTGTCCTAATTTCTTTTTATTGTTATTCATTGATGCCTATATAGTAGTAGCAGAGATTCTTGGAAGGTCTGATTCTGATTGTGTAGGTTGTGGTTTTCAAAAGCAAAGCAGCTGCTCTCTCCTAATTTCTTTCAGATTCTGTAAAGAAGGTCACTAGGCCAAGGAATAATAGAGAACGAACATGAATGAACCACTGTTTATTGGCAGGAAAAGACTGTGATCTATGGCCAAATAAAATTTCTACAGCCATGTATTTTTACTGAAACAAAATCATAAGGGTTTGCAACACTTGTGGAAAAACACTTGAATTGTGTATATCTACCTTACATCCAACTACAAGGATGGCTGAATGCAGATGTATTGCTCCCTCTCAATATCACAAAACTAATGGATGGTTACTATTTTGAGCTAGAATTACAATTTTGCCATTATTATTTTTATTAATGCTGGCAACAGTAAGAGCACCATGGTACAATGACCACAAGATTTTACTTTCAGCTGACAGATGAGAAAAACCTGGACATTTCCACCAAAGCCAGAACCCATGCAAGTGCACAACTCTCTTACTTCATTAAAATAACCAGGGCAGAAACAGCATGGAGGTATTCTAACAGGTGTGGACTCAGATGTTAAGGTTATTCTTTTTCCATTATAAAATAGCAATGAAAGAAATATCTTTCAGGGGGAAAGAATCAGTCTGTACTGCCTGCTCATGAAAATATGTCAATGTAGAAAAGAAAATTCAACAATACATCACAGAAAAATGGTTGCTCAAACAGGCTTTGAAGTCATCACCACTATTAGTTTGAGACTGAATATTGAAGTTTCCAAAGTAGTTTTTTCCCTGAAAATTTAAGATACACAGCTAGAACCACTTTACTCCTTTTTATATAATTTCCTTTTGTCCCCATGAAATCTGACTCTTCCAATGTGAATGAATACATGTGCAGTGAAGGATTAACACATCACTGATTTTTTTCTTGTTTAAATAATTCTGTACAGGCAACACAATTTACTGGTATAAAGTAGGATTTATGGTAATATATTTCCTCTTCAAGACATAAATAAGATTTCTTAATAGTTTTCTGTAATTCATTTTCTTACAGAACCACATTTTCATACATTTACTAGCGTAATGCATCTGCTAGAACAGCAACTGCGTACCCTGAACACTCTTTTAAAAAGTCTTCAATATTAACAATCAAATCTGCTAGAATCTTCTTTCACAATTCATTGTCTACATCTTGCAGACTTTTACCTTCCTACAGCATATGCTGGATTTTACAAAAGGGAAAAAAAATCAAATTTACAAAACAGAAACATACAAGATTTCAAAGAATATGAAAGCTATCAAACTAAAGAAGTAGAATGTTATACTGAAATAATTATATAAAAATTTACAGAAGGCTACAGGTCTTTATTTTTCAACATTTCCCCTTACTTCATGTTATATTGCCTTCATTTTCTGAGAAGTTAACTTTTCAGTCTCTGGTGGTGATAATTAGAAAACGAACTGCACATATGTCTGTTTTTTTAACGTGGACAGAAATTATGTAATTATTCAAATTATATCAGAATTTATATTCAGAAAATTGGTTGTCAGTCAGAAGTGTCTTCTTTATAAAATGACAAAATGACTCCACTAAGAGCAGATGAATTCTAACATGAATATCCACTTACAAAATTCTCTCTTCTGTTAACACATTCTCAACATTTTAGTTGTCTCTGCTGGAGTACCTTCTACTAGAAAGACTTAAGATTTTTTATTTTTTCCACTGAAGAGGAGCTAAGAGAAAAAAAGACAACAAAGTAAATATTAGGCTATGTGAGCACATAAAGGTCCTATATTTTAAAATTTCTGCTGCCTAATACAATACTAATATGTAGAAAAAAATATTCTGCACATATTCAATGCCAATTACCTCAAACACTCCCTATGAGTCATGATACAACCGATTCTGCTGGCAGCACCTTTTTGAGGAACCTCCTTTTGGGAACTCAGTGGATAGCACAAGAGGGGAGAGAAACACCAACAAATACAGGTAATATTCAGAAGGTCTGTCTAAGCTAGAAGTTATTTTTCTAGTGCTTTTCTATCCATGTAGCAATTGCATAAATGTTCCAGATACAGACATACACATATACATGCACGTATAAAAGTTATTGTCAGTGTATAAGTTACTACTATCCTGAGACTGAAATAATTTATGTAACATCTGTTTTCATATTTTTTCTAATTTTTTCTAATTAACATGCATATTTAACACATAAATGCTCAGACCACCTATTTTTCTGCTGATTTTTTTCCCTTTCCTAAGTCATGTGTTCCAGTGGGGTGCTCAGTGTAGATGAAGCATTAAATTTGTTTAGAGGAATAGCAGGTGGATAGTAATGAAAATAGTCCAGACTATCTAAAAGAAGAAAATACGCTAAGAAAATAATCAAAAAATGGGCTACAGTGGCCTACAATATAAAAATAAAGAGACTTTCCAAAAATATCTAGTCTTCTACACACAAAAAAAAGTGCAATATCACTGACCCCCCACTCCTGCCCAAGATGTGTCAAAGCCTCTAAACTTCCAGCATTTCTGCTTTCAGCTTGTACTAAAAAGCAGTGAGTAAAACTCTGAACCTGTGCAAATCAAATTTTAGTGATGTAAGATGCCACAGTACCCCACTGACTGGCAGGTGATCCAACAAGGAGACCAAAAAAGTGCTGCACCTCCAACTTTTAAGCAACCTGTTCTTGAACTGATGGGAATGGCACTAGAGTTAACTGCAGGAGGCATTTATCTTTCTTCTCGTTAGCACCTTTGCAACCTCAGACACATGCATATTTTAAAACAGTAACCTTCTCAATGGCTGTGAAAAGGAACAATCAGTCTTTATGTTCCCAAATCAGAAGTTGGACATGTTAAATTTCTTCTGAACACTCTTACACAATAACCAACCTCTAGGTGAAATTGTAATCCTCTCAGAGTACAATAAAAATTAGGAATATTAACTCTCCATTCATACCTGAATAGCAATTTGACACATTTTAATATCACAACTAAACAAAGTGCACCTGATGAATATACAAATACTGCAATCTCTTGACTACAGTTATTACAGGTGGGGTAGACTTCAGTGAAACTGAAACCTGGGTCTTTGCCAGTATTTACATGCAGCATACATACTGTGAGCAAAGTAGGACATTTAATACAGCCAAAATCTCTGCAATGCTCATATTTCCTCAGCATTCTGTTGATATCGTCCAAACTGAAGCACTCTTCAGTTCTTTTGAGCTTTCTAAGCATCTTCCTTTACCTTTGCATGTTTTTAACACAAAAAATGTTTATCAGCTTGAATACTTACAAATGTTGATTTGTAAGAAGTGTGAACTGGGATTAATTACCGTATGAAAATCCAATATTAATTCTCACAATCTTGCCCAAGTTAGAAAGCACCTCCTTGCTGGAAACTCCTCATCTGGCTGGTCAGATTGCTTCTTTAGCTATTCTTCACCAACGCTGAAGACCTTGTCCTCCCTTTCCAGTCCTTCCCCTCTCTCTTTGGGGAAAGGCTTGATTTGTACTCCAGATCTTAACAGTAAATTCTGAACTAAAATATCATTAGCTGTGAAAATATCTGAGTTACTCTACAGCTACCATGAATGCATCTTAATTCTTTCAGATGACCCAACACTCACAGTTCCTATTGTACTTATCATTAATATTAATCTGTGTATTAAATAAAAAGGTATACTGAAGACAGCTTCCTAGAAACCTTGCTGACTCTTTTCCCAATTCTAGCAGGCCAGGGACACAAACTCACACAAAAATGGAAATGCAAAATGCATCCAAAAAAATTAATTGCTAATAAGAGTGGATGCGGTCAATCTGAAATCCTTAAATATATAGCTGCAGCATCTCTTGTACATAACTTTGTTTTTAAGTTCTTGTCACCTTCATTGAGCTCTCTGCAGTGCAGAGCAGCCATCTGACTACTACACTCCATAGGTACAAGTACTGTGACAACCCTTGCATAAACTAATATACCTATATTTCAGAAACACAATATTCATTGACCGGGAATCAAGTCCAAACCAACAATTTGTATCTTATTAAGAAATTTTTGACTATCAATTTTGCTCAATTTTCTTTGTCAGTTACATTTATAATCCTCAGGTTAGAGATTTGAGGATAATGGTATTTTTAAAAAGGCTGAAAAACCTTCAGTTTTGCTGGTACTAGCATTGACAAAGGCTCAACAAACCACCATATTAATTCATCTAGTGAAGACTGCTTTTGAACCTAGCTGGGAAAGGTGGTCAAAACCATCATGGAAGTTTTCTCTATGGAAATAAGCTTACATATATACTCACAATTATGGGACCAATCTACAGAGTATTTTGTGCACATACACATACAAAACATCTACAGAGTGAAATTACATTTCCAAAGCATATCAGCTATGTGAGTGTCTATCAAGATTCAAGAATATCAGGGTAAAAGGCACCAAGCTACCTTGATTGTATCCAGTATGATAATAAAGAGCTATCATTCCATACATTTACTACCTCTTCATGAAACTGTGGACCCCAAAACACCAATTACAGAAAGAAGCACCACTTCATACTATGCTTCATCAAGACTTGCCTTTTGCTTGCTGCAATTGGGGTATATTAGGTTAGCAAGTGAATATGTAAAGGCTGTGCATTTAATGCATGACTTCTTGGCCAGGGAATCAAAGAGATTAACCTGTAAAGATAAGAGAATCTGCTTGGATAAGGTTTGCATGTTATCAGCTCTTAAAGCATCATTAGCATCTTCTTATCAGGTGTTTGAAGCAGTCTTGGATATACAAATAAAAAGGAGCCCTGAGCAAAATGTTTATCCTTCAACTACAGTGGTTTAGAACACCTAAAGGTATTAAGATCAGTAGAGGAAAAAACACTCCCTTTAAAGACTGTCTTTTTTGCTTTCTGTCTTCTCTCCATGGCCACCTGAACTTCTAGACTTGCAAGAAGTGCCAATTTCTGATTCCCAGACATCTAACCTTGCTTATGCACC
The DNA here is from genome assembly GCF_903797595.1 of Erithacus rubecula. Classification (NCBI taxonomy): domain Eukaryota; kingdom Metazoa; phylum Chordata; class Aves; order Passeriformes; family Muscicapidae; genus Erithacus; species Erithacus rubecula. The sequence goes on from NC_136689.1 coordinate 34,853,265, forward strand.
CTTGTACATCATTCTCTTTGAGGAGCACATCTCTTGCTGCTGTGGACACTAAAATTGCTATAAGCATCAAAATTTCTCTGGTGACTCTAAATCCTTCATCACAGCCAGGTCAGACTAGAGATTTTCTGCCTTCATGAGCAAACCAGAACCCTATTAAATATAATACACATAAAATTCACCTACTGGCGTGGACGATGAATGAAAGCATTAGGGAGGAGAGCCTCCTTCTTTAAAAAATCAGAAGAGAAACATATTACAATCAGACCTTTTCTAGAAAGACTGGGGATAGGTCTGTAGCTTTAAATGTTCAGATCTTTCAGTTGTGAAGGGCAGGAGAAGGATCATAAAGTAGATACTGGTAGAAAGTTATGCAGACTCTGTGTGATGCCATATTCGTACAGGAAGAATGACCTGCACTGAGCACACTCCTGTCAGATAGCTGATGGTTGAGCTACCTACCATTGTCAGATTTTTTGCTTTATTTTCCTAAATTTCACTTTCCAAAATTAATTAATGGAAAGCATTAATTAATTAATGTTTCTGATATACTATCTTCAACCTTAACTCACTCGATAATACTTTTTTTTTCTACCTGCTGTATTTTTGAAGCACATCAAGAAAGAAGTAATAAAACCTTTGAATGGACACAGGAATGATCTCTTCCTGTGCCAGTTTTTAAGAAAAGATGGATGAAACTACCATCTCATCCATAAAGCCAAGGCAAATGGAGCACTGTGGCCATCTTGATCACAACACCATGAAGAAAATAATTGTTGACTTGTTCAAAATCTCTAAAACATTTATCAAAAGATGATCACATACTGTGAGCGAATACATGCGTACACATTACTGACTCGCAGCAGTTGGAAAGACAGCACAAACACATGCAATCAGGTAGTGTGCATCATCATCTTTTTTAAGAGATACTGTCAAGAGCTTTGTTGACTGACATGCCTTTCATAGGACCCCACAATACAATAGGAATACTTCTGCTCTTTTACTTCCTGTACCACTATCATATTAGGAGACTATTTCCTTTTTTCTCTTCTGTCCCATCTTGATAAATGGTAAGGGGGTTACATACTCAGCCTAGCCTCCTGAGGAGCCAAGTTAAGTCTGTTTACACTAAGAGACTGCCTTGGTAAGCTGCAGCTCCCCAAAAAGCATATAGAAAGCTAGCATCTTTACAATGATTTACTGAAAGCAGCAGCTCGTTTTAATAAAACCATCCCAAAACATAAAATTGATTGAACCAACTGCTGTGCAGGGCATACACAACAGCTGATCAAAATCATTCAAGATTTTTATTCCTAGAATATCTCCAGAGCTTGTAGAGTTTTTCCTACTTTATTATTTCAGTTCTGATACACAACTCACTTAGGCAAGCAGAAAAATTAAGACTGACTGATATTCTGATATTTTTAACCAAAAATTGGGATAAACTCACAATAATCTCCTATGTGAAAAACCAAAATGAAAGCCAAATATACTTGATAATCACCAGCAGTTTTCATCATGTAAAGACTAAGTATTATCTTCTCAATTATCCCTCTTCAGAAGTCCACAGCACCCCATACAGATTACTCCAAAGGACACATTTCTTCCACTTCAAAAGGTTTTAAAGGATAGATTTTTAATAGCATTACAACACACAGACACACACACACAGACACATATAATTGTGCTTTTAAAAGGCAGGAAAAGATGAAAACTTTTTCCAAACTCCAAAGACATCATTCCTAACTTTACTTTCCTTGCACAAAATATCACCCAGAAGAGTTTATCTATTTTGTTGAGCATAACAAAAAGTTCGTCTTTGCAGAGTGTGCTACACGAAGCTTTGCCTGCCTTTTGTATAGTAAAGTAATTTTATGGTATTGTGTCACAATGAAGGACAAAGATAAGCCAACTGTTTAGATTCCTCTCCTTTATGTTGTGGCTTTGATCACTAACAATGCTGCATGAACAGCCAACAGAAGGCTGACATTTCATAAAATATGCAGTGATAAAAACTAATACTGTAGCATCTGGGAGCGATATATAAAATGCAGAAATACACCTAATAACTGTGATCTTAAATTACAAGTTACTAAAAGCTAAATAAGCAGCATACCTAAAAGAAAGATTAAGACAGGATTTTTGTGCTTCTGCTCCTAAAAACAAATTTAAAAAAAATTAATCCAAGATATGCTATCTATTATTCTTAACAATTCCTCTGGTTCTCTTATATCTTAAAAGCAGCCTTGCAGAAGAGTGCTTTTTTGCCGTATCATTAGGTATCAGCAGAAGCCAAACACATTACAAGCCTTCTTCGTGCTATATTAATGTTCTAATGCTTTGTGAAGTCCCCTTTATTGTCTTTTTAAAAATATCAATCACACAAAATACACATAAAACCTGATGGCTGATTCTTCACTGTTATGTAAAAAGCTGAAGCTCTGTGATGACAAAAAAAGTAAAAATCCTTCCAATAAGCTGCATAAATTAAGTAAATCTCAGAGTAGAAATTACATTATTTTAATTTATTTACCTTAAGAACATTAAGAACCTACAAGACAGGCCACATAAAATGGAGGATTACATCCTAGAAAGCAGTGAATCCCTAAAGAACTTACAAGTCATTGTAAATAACCAACTGCTTTTTTTGCTCTTACTATGTTGCTATAGCTAAGAAGCTAAAAACAATCCCTGGGTGCATTACAGGGAAATATATGGTAGTACTAAGGACCTGAAATTATCTGCACATATGGCATCACTGGAATGCTATAACCAGGCCTGGTATCTTTAATTCAAAAGGAAGTTGAAATTAAAAAGGCCAAAAAAAGGAGCTACAAAAATTACAGTCAGGAAATCCTTCTTTTTATTGTGTGTGAGAGACAGATAAAAGATCAGTATATTTAGTTTATTTATGATAAGATTAGAGGTGACTTGATTGAGATCTACAGCTTAGTGCATGTGGAGAAGGTGTAATAGCCAATAACTATCTAATCAAGCATAAAAAAGGATAGTAAGACAGAATTACTGAAAAACATCAGACAAATTCAGTCTAGAAATACCACCTCTTAATTATTACATTACAGGTTAGGCAATGACATAATGCTTTTTTTTTTTTTATTAAATATCAAGGTAAAGGTATTAATACTTTACCTTGATTTATACTAAAGATGGAATGACTAAACATCAAAATGATCTCTCCTGCATGGAAACCAGCTTAATATTAATGAAACTGCAACACTTAATTAACTTTAAAGTTTTATACAACATCTCTGTTCTCATTTATGATTCCATGGGTCATACTTTAAGGCAATTACTCAATATAAAATTACTTTATCTAATGTAACAAAAATAATTCTAGGAAAGCATGCAAGAATAGTATCTACCTTTACAAGAATATACCATCAAGAAACAAAGTAAGAGTGACTTATGTCATGCAACACGTTAAGCAGCTATTGGTCATCCACAAGTATATGTAACATTAATATGAAGCTAAAACAACTGCTCCAAATAACTAGAATATAATGGTGCAACATTTGCTTATGGCACTATAAAATGGGTAGGACTTCCTCAGCATAGTTATGAGATCTAGTAAAATACAAGGTCTAAAGATCTAACTGTTCCAAGGAGTACATAATGAATTCAGCTTTTTAGTATTAGGCTCTCATTTAATAGCAGGGGAAAAGCAATCATGTATCAGATGAAAAAAGAATGCAAGAGAAAATCCACATTTGGTGCCTAAAGAACTGTGAAGCATATTTTTGGTCTGAAAACATACTGAAATTACAGTTTAAGTATGTGGGAGGCAATTGTCCTTGTGGTTATAATTAGTGTCCAAATTTAGGGACTTCAGTGCTTAATGCATACCCACCCGCCTGTTATTCTTACCATGTTTTTTATGTCACTTAATGGAGATGAATCCTCTTTTCCCACCTCATATTTACATCAAGGCTATTAAATTTCTTTAGGCTGCTATAATAGGTTAAACGGCAGTCTCAACATCACTCTTCATCTCCCACTGGACAACGAATGGCATTATGAGACTGAGAATAGATGAAGGCATATTTACATTCATAATGTTCTTGACTATAAAATTTATGTAAATTATGATTTTATATTTGCAAATACTATAATTTTCAGTTTCAATGAATACTTTACTACTCTTTCATCATTAACTTTCTATGTACATTACATGCAGAGAAAAACTAATGAAAATAAAGAAACTAAGTACTGTGATCAAAGAGGTACAGGTCTTCTGTAGAAGTTAAAAAATGCTTTGTTTCTTGACTGATCTTACCCCTGTACAGACAGGGGGCTGGACTACACCTCCCTGCTCATTCAAAGTATGTAAAACCTACAGAGGATTTTAAGCAGGTAATAACAAAACCAGATTTTGCATTGATGGCTTATATTTTAACCCCATCAAAATCTAACAACTGTACTGCTGAGGAAAACTATTTTTCCCCCCCTATTTTTATAAACAGTATTTCTTCTATTCATTGACAAAACACCATGGAAACACAAAGTTAATTACAGAACTGCATGTCAGGTTTGGGAACATGTTTACAGATGTTGCACAAGAATGAAAAACTCCAAAATATCAAATTTCATTAACTAAGCTATTGCTCCACCAAATGGATAGAATTATTTTTAAATATCCTTAGAGTGGAAAAAGAACTTTTCAGTTAAGAAGCACATTAATCTCTCATACCTCTTGTGAGACATACATACACACAAATACTATGTATTTCTACCCACACACTATCATGACTTTTCTGTGATGGCCAGCTAAGTATTTCCTTTAATTCTATAACATGCAACTCTAACTCAAAAAATCTATACTTTCAGAATGAAAAATCAGCAAATCAAATTGGTCCAAATATTCTGACATATTTTTAAATGAGGAACTTTTTTTTGTGTGTTTTGGTAAGAGCTTAGTGTGACATTTTCAGACTGCAAATGCAAACATATGTAATGAAAAAGCTCCCAAACTACCACAGTCTCAGATACATATGTTACTTTAAAGGAGGTGATTCCTGGGTACCTGAGAAGCACTGTGAGAATGAAAAAAATGTCACATCTTAAGGAAGTAAAATTGGGCACGTAAGACGAGTCAGATCAGTTCTGTGTGTAATGAAATTGCTGGTTATATATGTTGTTTTTCAAGTTACTCAACATGCAGTCATTAGAAGACTCAACTTGAAATGCATGTACTGTGTATATATTCAAAGAGATATATTTTAAGGAACAGTGGATCTTCTGGTCTCTCTTAACTTTGTGCCTTGTAATAAAAATGAATCTAAAAGGACTTCAAGATTCCGTTCCAGTTTGACAAGTTGAGGAAGTATGGACTCAAACAATGGCCGAAATCACCAGTCTCTTCCATTAAATATCACTTCACTTTTCCCAATTACTTAAACCAATTTCTTTTTCTGTGTAAAGTACTAAATTTCCCAAGCTTCTGCTGAAGGCAATAGGGAAGTCAGTATCACTGCTACACCAGACCAAATTACAACTACCAAACAACAAACCCTTCCTCTTAGCACCCTAAAAATACTGTGGAAAGGGAAAGTTATTTTGTGGGACTTTTATCTGCAAAACCTTGAGGGATGTTAAGACGACCTTCCCAAACTCAGAGCTTGTTTGTACAAGAAACAGGGAAAACAATCCGATACCACTCCCTGGTACTTGCAACAGAGAAAATACCGAAACCTCAAGATTAATTACAATACTTAAAATAGTCACAAGAAACAAGACACTGAAAGAAACTTTCATACTGGCAAAGTGTTAAATGCAGGTTTCACTATAATTCTTCAAGAAGCTTGCATATGAAATCTTCTGTGTTTCAAGTTCCTGTATTGCCCACTAATGATACATTCAAGAAAGGAAATGCATCTGAAAAGAAGTGTCAGAAAAGTTTTAAAAATTGCATTAGCCAAATTTTCTTTTCAAACAATCTAGGAGCATAGGCATAAAGATCCCTGTATAGAGTAAATATGTCATGAATGTGGAGCTTTTTTTTTTACATTAAATAGTCCATTCTTTTAATGATGCTTATTACAGTATCTTTTGGAATAAGACATATGTTTTGCATGGGAATATTTTAATATTTAAATGTGTCTTTGCTAAAAACTAAAGTAAAACAAAACCATGATTGTTTCCCCTAAAATGTTACAAAACCAGGTTTTGTGCAGGTTTCATAACTATAGTTTTCATGTACAGAAGACTCTATTGAACATTTACATTTCATTCATCAAAGTGCAATTAATAAGTTAAATGAACCTAGATATACAATTAATGACTCACTACTCCTCTAGCTGGTCACTATTCACCTAAAGCAGTTTCACACTATAAAATATTCTCAACTGGACTATTAGATGTAACCAGATATTGATTCACAACTTAAACACTTTACCATTTCCTTTGCTTTTGTCAAAACTTACTTTTTATGCAGTAAATGTTTTTTTAAATTTTTGATGCCAAAATCCAGCTAAAAGTATTGGATGACTTTTCTGTTATAAAAACCAAACAAAACCAAAAATCCCCAAACCCAAAACATTCCACTAAATTCCTATTTTCAAGTAGCTATATTCATACTGAGAAAACTCAGTAACAGCCAGTCAGTTCAGGAAAGTACTCCGTTATTCCTGCAAGTTAAATACTTTCTAAAGTCTGATTCTAAAAGCCCAAAAAGAAACTAAGTGCAATCTGTGCTTTCAAGAGCAATGTGTAATTAAAGTCTTCCAACCATTTACTCAGAAAGAAATACTGTTGCTTCTGGATTTTAAATTAATTAAAATCACTTTCCCTGTCAGATGGTATGACTGTCTCCAAGCAAGACTGTCTTGATCTACTTTTTGTTGGTACATTCTAAGGGAAGAATACATTCACTTAAAATGAAGACCATTTTCTTCCTTTTCTATCCCTTACTCCTCTCTGCCAAATGACAGAGAGAATAATGATTTTTTTCCTCAGATCCAGCTTGGCTCCCACTATAAAGTACACTTCTGGATTTTAAAATAATCTAGATTAATATGCCAAAACAAGGTTAGAACATTTATAACATAGAGAAATTCTTGCACCTGATCTACAATACCCTTGCAAAAGATGATAAATATTGCAAATTTCAAGATACAGGTAACCTTTTCTATAACTCTGAGGCATGCATGCTGCTTAATAAAAATGATACAACAACATTCAACCATTTCTTGTAAATCTATTTGAACCATTCATAACAGAATAAACTCTTATGACATTAATGCTTATTAGAAAAGATCTCAGAGGATCAGACACATAATGTGGAGAAAACTACTGCAGAAGTTGATAGCACAATTTTAGTTCTTCAACAATTACAAATCTTCAGAAATTATGTTGCAAAGAAAGCGCTTAATAGGAAGTAATGTACATCATACAATGAAAGCTTGAACAAAACCACATGAAGATACTCAAAAAGTTCTGTGTTTTATATAAGTTCCATATAAATTTATTCAAATATGACAGAGTGCAGATAATATACAATAACTTCTGCCCACCATGGCTTCTATCACCTTAAAGAAATGCATAAAGTTTTATATTTACTATATGTGCTTATTGAATAAATAGCACTAAGCAATGTGTGGAGGGTCTTAAATTACTAGGCAGTTGGTCATCACTGTCACTTTAATTTGGCTTTATTCATCTGCTTTCCATCAAATTACAAATGCTGGCCAGTCACAACAACTGAGAAATGCTGCTGCTTGCATTGCAGATCAGTCCTAGTACAGGACTCCAACTGCACACGGCTGGCATCTACACTGGTACCTGTCAATATCATTCAGTACATGTTTAGACATTTAAATCCATATAACTTAAGAGCAAAACCCACTAAAATTCTGTGAACTTCTTTTAGAATTTGTCCAGGAAGTAAAGTGTTCTGTAAGTCCCACACAATTTCTTCAGAAGGAGCAGAGGGAAGGAAGAGAGCCAAGGATAGCCATGAAATAGCATCCCTTCCCTTTAAGGGAAATCACAGCCAATATTTTAGAAATCTTTTTTTGTCCTTAAAACTTTACTGGAACATTATCACACATGAGAGACAACTGTCCACAATTGTCACATCTATGCCAGGAGAATCACTTCAAACACACCAAAACACCAGCACAATTTTAGGTTTTTTTAACTGCACACACCGCTGGCAATCCAACTGTTTCTCTGCTCCACTGTTTCCTTCATGCAGATATGCTTAAGGCTGCCATTTTTTAAACCTTTAAGAACAATATTAACAAATCCTTTTTAACAAATTCTGATTTATGATCATCTAAGGTAGCACTTATCTTTTACTGAAAACATAACCAAACCACAAATTACAATCTTTTTGACCAGGGTCTATCAATACAACTTGTAACCACTGCAATATCTCTGAAAAAGTTTGAAAGTCATCAAAATGCAGAGGAAATATTATATAATGAAACTATGTAAGAGATACATAATACTAATTAAAAAAAATAAAGGCAAGAAGTTGCTGTCCTCAAGTAGAAATCACAGAGTGGTTTGGGTTAGAAAGAACCTCTAAAGAACACCTAGCTCAGCCTCTTGTCATGGGCAGAGAGTAGAGAGGTGGACATCTACTAGATCAGGTTGCTCAAAGTCCTACCCAACCTCACCCTGAACACTTCCAAGGATGGGGCATCTGCCTTTCTCTGGGCAACCCATTTCCATGTGTCAACACCCTAACTGTAAAGAATTTCTTGCTTAGATTTCATCTAAATGTACCATCCTTTACTTTTAGAGGTCTAAATCCCTAGAGGGCCTGGTATAAAGTCTCTCTCCATTTTTGTTAGAAAGCCCATTTTAAAGTACTGCAAGGCAGAAGTTAGTTTTTCCTTTGTACTGGCAAGGGTGGTTTCCTGGTTAAAATGAGCTACAAAGCAAGCACTAAGTACAATAAAAAAGCTCTGCAAGAATCAGCTGGGCTTTGTTCATGGCCAGCTCAGGCTTCAGAGTCATGCTGCCCCAAAAAGGAAGCTCAGGAGAGAAATAGGGCAACATGCCAGGGGCAGGGGCAAGGGCAAGGGAGATGCAGTGCACAAAGACCACTGCCAGAGGAAACCTGAACAAGGATGTGAAGCAGTATCAAATTTGTCAGCCACATAAAATAGGTAATCTAATATGGTACAAAGAGGAGAAACACGAAGGATGTCTGAAAAGAATGGGCTAATAACACACAGTACCACTAGTGCTCATCAGCAGAATCAGACATCTACTGAAAATAAAGCTATGGTAATTACTAGTCCTGACTTGATACTGTGTACCCTAGAGGGGAACTGATATAACCTGATTTTAGTGATTTGCAAAACAACTCTTGATCCTGGACCTGTTCTTCCACCATTTGAAACTGCATGCCTTGCAAGTTTTGCTGCATCTGAGAAAAAATTACTTATCTTATGCATATCTTTCTTGAGCCCATCTCTGCAATACAGCCATAAATTAAACACAAGTAAATACACCACCAACTCTGCAGGAACAGCAACAACAGAAACACTGGGTGGGTCATTTGAATTTGTTGGATTTTTAAAATACTTATATGTTTTGCTCATGCAGATGTGTGATGACCTCTACAAGCCACACTAACAGTGTAACAAATGGGTAATTCACTAGCTCCACAAAACACAGATTATTGTACTATTTAAGAAAAGATGCCATCTGTAATATAACTGCAAATCACCAGCGCCTTTTAGACTGATACAGAAGTTTACTTAAATTTAACTTAACTGACAAATTATAACATGCTACTTATTCTAGACCCTGTAAGACAATGGATAAAATCACTTGGAGATTTCTTCTTAGAAAGTGCTGTCTTTCAAAGTACAAACAAATTATAAATTCCTGAAGTATTTGATTACCTGAGATATTTCAACTTATAAAACCTGAACATTCAGTTTTCTCGATGCTTCATAACTAAGTTCGTAAAACAAAGACTTTAGAACCAGGCTGCAAGCCAACAATTATTAACTATTATATAGGATTTAACTACTCCCTAAGTCAAAGGAACTATGTTTAAAGCTACATGGTATTTAATTTTCTTTATAAATCACTTCAACAGTGAAACTTGTTTGACCAGTTTCAGTATTACGGCAACATAAAAATATCTGAAACACGAGAAACCAAGAAGTGTTAAGTGAAACCAATCTCAGAGAACACTGGAAAAATTGCAAGCAGTGGGGACTACAGGAAAATAAGTAACTAGCATTCAGAAGTATTTTTTCTTCAGAGAAATTATCTGTCTTAAATATAGGTTTAATAAATTCGAAATAAGTAAAGCACACTAAATGAGCATTATCACTTTCCCAAAGAAATCTTAACATGATTTAATTTGTAGTCAGAACAATCTACAGTATACCAGTCTTGAAACAACTGTGCCAAGCTTACTATGAAGCAAGCACATAGATATATAATTTTAATGAGATTATACACATCTGAAATACTACAGTTCCTCAAATATGTCAATTGCAGTGTTCTTTTCTAAATTAGCAATATGCATTGCTTTCTTTAATGAAATTTCTAATTTTCTTGTTTTCCTATGAAGGGCTGTAAGAGGGAAAATGGCCACAGACAGAATAGATTCTCTGCTTGGTAAATGGAGGATGAGAGAAGAAAAAAAAAATGCATTTTAGCAGTCTATTTTACTCACAAAAAAAAAATATTTTTTTTTTCTTCCCTTCTCATTTTCCCTCATTAGCCAACAAGAAGCACCAGATCTACTCACTACATACATACTACCTCAGTGTATGGCTAAGAAAATTAAGAGATGAAATGGAAGGTAAGAGCAGCAGCCACAGCTTCAAGTTGCATCTCAAAGGTCAAGACTTGCCTGTAGTCTGGTCTACCATTGCATAAGCACAATACCTCTTCCACAAAGGAAAGATAGCTGGCAGGTTACATGAAAACTTCTGCTGCCTGAACCCTTCTTCACTAGCTTGAATGTTGCTCCAACATCTGGAGTGATTGACTCCAAAGGGAAGCTCATGCTACTGAACTTGGCTCACCTTGAAGGCGCTAAGATGGAGAAGCTGAGTTTGTCAAAAACTTAAAGAAAGGTCTTCCAGGTTTGTTAATGAGTACATAAAGCTTGTCTTACATTAAATGCAAATGAGTAAACCAGAATATTCAAAGGCTTCTAAGACAATTTTCAAGAACAATTTTAACCAGTTTTTGAAAGACACGTGTTCTCTAGTAATAGGACAGACAGCCATTTTAATTAGTTTTTCTAAGCAACAAAATAAAAATACATTCCTAGAATTCTGTAGATCAGTAAAATGAGTTCATTATAATTACATACTATAGTGTTATCATGTAATTTTTTAATTTCACAAAGTTGGATGCAATGGAAAATGATCTGGATATAACCTATCAGAAGCAGTCTAAACACTTGGAAATGGTGAAATCATCACCCATGCACATATAAAAAGGCTAAGCCACCAAAAGCACCAGTCTTTACTTCTCAACTCTATTTGACAGCTCCAAAATCCAGGCACACATCCAGAAGAACTTTCTGCCCCACGTCTGGTCAGTAAAGAAATTGAGGTTAACCTTTAATTTTTAATGTCACCTGCAGCCAGTGACTGCTTTTTCTAATGCAAGTGACAGATAAACAGCAAAACACTCCCAAGATGATACACAAAGCACCACATACCATAAGTGCATTTTTATTTTTATACCAACTCAATTTCTCAAATGGATAACCAATGTTCCTACTAATTTACATTAAGAATTGAGTGAGGCATGAAAATTGTTCTGATGCATAGGCTCTATTTCTTTAATGCACTGCGTAGTGTTCTGTACTTTATTGCAACACTGGAAAAAACTAACTACACTTAAAAGGTACAGAAACTACATATACAAGCTCATATATGTCTTAAAAAATCACTTCAGAAAGTAGTTGTAAATTATCTAGAGAATAGAAAGGAAAAATAACTAATTAAAGGCACTGATGCAAGTCAGTAAAAGCAAAAAAAAAAAAAAGTACCTGTTAAAATGAGTTTGCTGACCTTTAACTACTTGAACTAGTGTGTTTCTATAGACCAGTACTAGAACTTAAAATCCACATTGCTAGGATTTCCAATTTATAATTCCTTTACACAATTCAATACTATCACCTTAACATTTGCAAGGTAATTCCAAACTAAACAGAGGGAATATGGCAAATTGAGGTAATATAGTCTAGCTATTTAAGGCCAAATTGGCAAGTCTTTAACAGTAAACACTGTATCATTACTAAACACTGCCATGTTGTTAATGTTAAGGAGAGGTTTAAATTAGAGAGTGAATTGCCCCTTCAGGTCGGGTCTTAGGGCACATTATGGGAGAAAGCAAAGAAAAGCTCCCACTAACATGGTCTATGTTTCACCAGTTCTGTGGGAAGCAGACTGCAATACAGTTATCCATCAGTTTTAAAACCAAATACCACAGCCACTATTTTCACTTGTCTTTTAAAATTTAATGCAGCAAGCTGGGGAGAAGAGAACCTATGCTTGTAAAGCAAGATTTCTTTTGATACAGAAATGGTATGAGAATAGTTTTTGGACAACTGCAGGAAACACATCACAAACATTTTTATAAATGTTAAATGTAACTATGACATTAATGAAAATGAGGCAAACCCACTTTGCTTTTCTAAAACAATATAAAAAAATTAACTCACATAGTGGCAGGTGCTCAAACACAAAGGAGACAGTTGTCTTCAGAAGGATATTCTCCAAACATTCAACAGGCAAATAGAGTTGGGATATGTCCCAGCCACCAGGAGCAATGAGGAAGCTGGAGTGACAATCCTGGTACCAGACTTCTGGAATTGACCTTCAGATGGAGAATAAATACACTTAATGAAAAAAATCCTAAAAATAGTTTCAGTTTTTTATTTAATCTACAGGATTCAAGTTAAGGATTCAAGATGTAAAGCACTTTATTTCTTCTGGACCAAAGACAAAAAGTCCTCTGGACAAAACAAAAATGACTGAAATTAGCTTAAGTATTTTCAAGTCAAGTAAGTATTGTATTTCACATAATCATGTATCAGGAGAGATAGAAACATGTCCCATGTGATTAAATTTATTTATTTCTAAGATGACAATAATGGCAGACAGACAACAACTCTAACAACTTGAGCATTATAGATATTTATTCAGTATTCAGCAAAATTTTTATCAACATGTGATTTTTGGCTATTTCTCAGCATTACTTTTAATTTCTCCTCCTGTGAATGAACTTCTTAAAAATAGGTATCTTACAAATTTCCGTAATTTGGTATTTTAAATCTATATTCTAGAAAGTTGCCCAATCATTATTGATATGATCACAAGAAGTTGTATAGGGTTCAACAGCACACTACAGCTGTATGTACAGGTTATACACTAAAAATGTTGAAGATTGTGGTTCTAAGAAAAATTTAACAAATGAAACATCAACAACTGATCAGCCATCTATCTTTTATATAATTCTCCTTCAACTGTTCAAATCAAAAAAAATCACCAAAACAAAAGAAAATAAATCCAAACCCTCTTCAAAATATATTTATGCAGAATTTTTCAGCTACTGTGACATGATTAAAGTCTATTCATGACAGGATAAAATAATAATGACACCAATTTTGCAGGTAAATACCCAAATAGCTCCTGAAATCCAACCAGTGTTGTGGTTTATCTGATACTAATATTATGGTATTGCAATATTTAGAAATATACAACAAAAAGCATACCCTCTTGTGAAAAAAAGTAAATTGGGATTTCTTTTTTAAAATATTAAATTAAAGGTAATTGTCTACTCTTGAGTATATAAAACAGTTCCAGCTGAATAGTGGGTTTAGGTTTTTTTTTGTAATTTGGATTAGCATTCTAATTACAACATACTAGCACATAAATGTATTTTTATTCTAGAGCATACTTTGAGTTATTAAGCCTGGCATTAAATTTTGTAACAAGATGTAATACATCTAATTCAAGAGGGCTTAGAGCATTCCTGTATTACTTATTAATATGTTAAGTGAATGTTTGGACAATTGATTTCAACTAGGTTTTGTGACTAAAACATGTGACAAAATACAATTTTCAAATTACATAGTCCATTTGTCATAACTACTGTTCTTTCTAATTTCTATAGGTGTTAACAAATTAAACCAAAAAAGCCATGCTGACTAAATAAAGAAGAGTAACCATTTCAGAATTTAAAAGAAATCATCAGCATTAGCAAATGTATCCTTTTAGCCACTACCAAAGCATCCTTTGCTGTTCTGCATTCCCATTGCCTTCCTTTGGCTTTTATAGCCTCCTTCCTGAATTTCCACCCAAACTGTGTATGTATATATTTGCAGAGGATAAGTACTGGTAAATCCTACAGTGAGACTAGAGTCTTGTACTGAAGCAACAATGAACAACAAATGCATTGCTCAAGTATCACAAGCCAACTCAGTCACAGGTGGATCCAATCAGTGACTGGTTGGTTTAACATAATCAATATATTTAAGACATTAATCCTGTAAATTTTTACTGAAGCAACAGAAACATCTCAGCCAATAGCTAAAATAATGTTCATGTAGCAAAATAAACAGAAAATATTACTCTGTTTTCTTCTGAAAACAGAGTTGATGACAATGTGTTTCACACCAGTTCAGCACAAAGATTCTTGTGTGATTCATACAGTTTTGACAGTTTTTTCAACAAGTTAGACTGCAAAATGGTCTCTGTGCCTGCACTGATGTTTTCTGAGTTAGAAACAAGTTGGACAGACTTGTGAGAATGAGAAAAGTATGATCTCCATTTGAGCATTTGGCCTAGCTGAAATCAAAAGACAGACTTATTGTGAATATGAAGAAAATTATGCCAGAAAATGAAAAAAGATAAAGATATTAATAAGTTACCAGAGTAACTCATGAAACAGAATAAAATATTACGTTAAGATTTTTATTACCATGACAAAAGATATAAAGACTATTTTTCTTCAAAAGTAAGAAAAAGCAACTTTATTACAGGAGCTAAACTACTAGTAAGCTAAACTACTAGTAAACAATATGCCTCTACTTTAGCAAAAGTGATGGCATCCTCATATAGACAGCTCACTTTAAAGGACACCTACTAGACATTTCTGGAACCTCCATGAGGACTGCAGAAGTCAATACCATGGCAAATGCAGACCATCTTTCAGACATCTTCAACATCATTTACAGAAAGCAGTCTTCAATATATGAATAAAGGTATTTCCTTACTTGCAAAAATGCCTCTATTCCCACATATGATGGAGGAAAGCAGGAGTTCAGTATCATATGCTAATAAAAGTTCCTAACAACTAGAATTACTCCAATGTTTAAAGGATTAGGTATCAGGAAGAAAATGCAGGTAATCTGCCTTAAACCTAAAACTGGAAGTGTTTAGGGAAGCTACTTTGTCAAGGTAATGAAACAGGTACAATAGCACATACCTTCCAAAGAAGTATTTGTGCTTCCCATGGTCCACTAGTCAAAAACTATGTTCTGCTTGGAAGACTGAGAACATGAAAACATCACAATGCTTTGCCACTTGTTCTCAGTAAGCCTTACTTCACCCTCCTTTCAAAGATATTGAACTAAAGGGCAGGAGGAGGAAAAGGGAATGGGAACAAAGAAAATAAACTAGTCTAATTTTATTATTGTTCTTCCTCCCCCAATACTGTTTCTATTTGAAAAAATTACATAACTAAGAATACATGTAGTAAACAAAACAAATTACTTTGATATTTCACTGTTTAAACGTATGCAAATAAATTTCATTAATTTCTTATCAAGATTCAATGGTATTTCAAGTATTTATACTCAGGGATTCAAACCTGAATGCTTGTCTCACAGTCTCTCCCTAAGTAAGTAAATTTTAAATTAGACTTTAATTTCAAATTGCCATGTACTGCTTTTTATACATCTGTCCATCATAATACAAAATTAAACCCTAAAAATACTAACATTGACATCAAGATGTAATTACAAGTATTTAAAGAAGTACAATTCCTTTAAACACAGAATATGTGGCATGTTTAAAGTATGGAATTTGGTTACTGAAGAGAGTCCCACTTCTGCTTTGCTTCTCAGATATATATGCACACAAAAGAGCATTTTAAGAAGCCAGAAGCCAAGCAAGATACTCACTTGTACAGGTCTATTAAATCTGTGAATGCAGGAGCTGCTGCATTTCACAGTCTATTATTTATATGACAGAATGAAGATCTGAAAACATGAAATATAGCCTTAAATTATTCACTTATTCTTTTCACAAAAGGAGAAACCGTCAATCTAACACTAAAAGACTTCAAGCATATTTCTAAAGGTTTCATGAAAATTGCCTTATTTATCAAAACTTTATTCCCTCCGTTTGTTCATTAAACACTGTAGCTTTGCATTAAGGTCAAGCAGTGTCAACCAATTACTGTTGTTGGAAAAGTCCTACTTCCTTAATACTCAAAGAAACCATGGTATATAGTGAATTATTTTAATAGGCAAACTGAACACTGTTTATCCAAAGTACATTTCAACCATAAAAATATATTTTAAGGGTTTCTATCAACAATCAATTATAGTACTATTTATTATCACAGCAGCATTAAGCATGATCCTTTGTCTGCTTAAATGCCAACTTTAAAAATATATATATCTATTCCAGCGTATTCAGCAACATTCTGTTCTTAGCTTATAATAAAGGGAAGTAACAAAAATTAAGTGACCTATACAGCAAACTGAAAGGTAAAAGATAAAACATTGAATTTTAATGAGACAGTATCAATTGGTATAAACATACTGGCTTCTGTTCTCATTCTCTGTTGCTGGGCAAGACACACCTGAAAAAACCCCACCCTGCTTTCTCTGCTTCTGATTTTATAGTTTTATTTTATGGCAAAATCTTGCAATACATAAGAAGAGTAAGTGGTCACACACAAATTTATTAAACACCAAGAAAAGGCCACTCACAGGCCATCCTACTCAATACCAAAGTCACAGTCATTCAGGATCAAAAGATTTCCTTAATAGGTTTTGATGTAACAACCCAGGACAAAGTCCCCTTGTCCTACCTCAGTCTTCTACCTGACCCATTTTAATGGCCTGCAGTTCAAAAGGCTACAATGATGATTTTACTATGTAATCACCTCTAATTTTATAATTCAGAGAAGCAAAATTCTGGATCTCATTTCCTTTTGGAACTGACCTGTTTATTGCCATTCCACCTAGTATATAAGATGTGACAAAGGAACATGATATTCTGATGGTAACCTTTGAAATCTCACTGCTATGAGCCTAACTGTGCCTTTCTGAAGTTACAAAACATGCAAAAGCAAAGACAATTTCTTCTACACATCTTGTCAGCTTGTCTCACTGGAAAAAAAGTTTTCATCCATGTCCTGTATCAGTGATCAATGAGACCTAGGGTGATACAAGACACACATGCCATGGCTACAAACAAGAAGAGGAAATAAAGTAGCAAAGGAATCGGGGGAACAAAAAACCAAACTGAAAAGTCATGCTGAAAATTATGGAGAAAGACATAACAAAGTAGGATCTGTTGTCTCATTATTTCTAAAAGATGAGAATAAAGGAAATCAAAAGAAGTAGAAAAGAAAAAAAACAATCAACCAAACAAGTTGAACAAGCCCTCTCCAGTCTCCCCTCAGGGGGCCTAAGTCCCACCTTCACATTACAGTCTACCAGTGAAACCTGAAAGAACCAATTATTGCACAAACAAATTTCATGAAGAAGATAAAAGAAGATACAGAAAAAAAATATTGATCCTTTCAAACTCATCTGAATTACTTCACTGCTAACTAGGTTCATGGATAGGAAGTTAACAGTAGATGTGATACAAACTTTAGATTACAGAGATTCTAATAATGAACTGCATTGTTGATACTATATATAACAAAATACTGTCCAGACATAATCATTATAAGCTGGAAACAAAAACTATTGAAATCAGAGAGCAATTGTTCTAAAAAACATTTTTAACTGCTCTCTCAAACCATACACATATATTACAAATGTTACTCAGAGACATTTGTTTCATCTCTTTCTATCTGGTATTTTCATAGCAATCTTAGTGACTCCAAGTATTTTAAAAATTAGCAGATAATAGAATGTTGGTAGAAACTAGCAGCACCTCAAAGGAAAGATTCTCAAATGCTTTTTTTAAAATGGAAGATATGGTCAGCAATCAATAAAGACAAATGGAAAGTGCTATATTTAGAAAGGGTGCATCACAGCTATGAACATAAAATGGACCAGCAGTAAACCATTACACAGAGTATTAATGAATAGAGAACAATACAAATCAAAAGAGTAAATGTTGTTGGATCTTCAATAAACACATTTCACTGAAATACACTAGCAAGCACAAAAAGTGCATGTGAGTGTGTGCAAGTTTGGCAGCACCTGCATTGAACAACTGAATATTACTTTTTTCCATCTCTTTCTGTACTTTGTACAGTTATGGACATCATAATTCTTAGAAAGATGTAGGCAAACTATGGAAAGTCAGTGGGAGCATGACTTCAAGGAGTGCTGGGGTATGTCACTAACTGAAGCTTCTCAGGAAAGGTTTGATCAATGTACTTGATCCTGCTGCAGGACAGTAATCTGTCCCCTTTCAGGCAACACAGTTCTTCAATGCCACTCCATCTACCACAGCCAGCTACAGTAAAAACTGAAAAAAAAGAAGTATCTCTGCACATCTTCAAAAACTAAGTTCTCTCTTATTTATCTCTTTACCTTCAGACTTCTGTATTCAAAACCATCACTTCCATTACTAACACACAGGTGGACAGGAGATTATTACTCTGCAGAGTTGTTTTTAAATTTCTTTGTCATAAGCCAATATTAGATTGAGAATATCTGTGGGTAACTTTTCCTGTTTCATTACTCTTTGGTTAAAATAACATAGGGTTTCATGCAAAAGAAGCATCGATTATTTTTATTATTGCATTACATATGTGTTCTTAAAAGGAGGATGAACAGCTTCATACATGAAAACCTAACACACAAATAGTAGAAAGAATTTATATCCTGAACTGCACAGCATGGAAGCAAAGTATTTTTATAAGAACTCCATTCTCTGTCCTGGCTTCTTCAGCCACTTCATGGATAGATAGCTCTTAACAATTCCTTAACTCTTCTCCTGTAATACCCAACAAAAATTGTTTGAAAAATGAAAGTGGCATGCTAATCAACAGCTCTTCTGTGAATGAGAGAACAATCTTCAGCTTTAAGGGACATGTCATTTGAGCAACATGGATCTGAAGAAATTGATCTTCTGTACAGACGAAAGACAGAGAGAATAAACTCTGCTTTTCTAGATCCATCAGCTCTACTGGATAACACTAGCCAGCAGTGGGAGACATGGAGGTGGGTTGTAAGATAAGGAACAGGCTAGAGGCAAGAGCTGTTATAATTATAGTGGGGAACACAGAATTTGTTAAAGGAAGTCTACTGTATAATTACATTTGAAAATTTAGCAAGATGCCCAGAGGCTGGCTTGCAGCTGTCAGGAACTGGTAACGCTGGAGTTCTGCTCAGGAGAAAACCACTACTGCACAGCAGCACACCTCCACTCCTTGTAGTTGAGCTGACTTGGAAAAGGAATGACTACAGCTAAAATTAGCAAGATTACACAACACAGAAGATTATACCTATTCTCAGTAAAAAGTTCTCAGAGACTGGGCATTATTTTAAAGAAAATTAAATGGTTTTGAGACTACATTAAATATATTTTTGAGTAAGTGTCAATGACAGTACTTTTTAAAACTGCGTTTTTAATGACAGTTAAATTCTGATGCTTTTAATTACATTAATTCATAATTGAACTAACCTCATCTCTTTGCATACAAACCCATATTTTTCTCTTTGGCCTATCTGGCCCAATAAAATGAAAACAAATGAGTGAAATACAGACAAAATGCAAGAATAAAAATAAATCTGTGTACTTGTTTCTTCCTTGGATTTAGAGCTGAAGAGATGTGAAACAAGTAGTAAACTATGAACATACAAAGTGGTAATTTGCAAACAAAGTGATCAAGTCTGAAACATGATTAGGCCATTCTTGAAAAAAATAAAGTAGGATTGAACAATTAAAAAATTGCTCATTGTAGATGAAGTTATTGATTCTACTTTAAAAAGTATATTCTGCTAATTCAGGTATTAGTAAATGAAGTGCTGTGCAAGTTGGAAAACATCACCAATTGTATTACTGGTGTTTTTGTAAAACACATCTGGATAAAAATACTGAGCAAGAATCATAGTATAAAATAAACTTGACTATATAAAATTATGTTATCATATTAACACCACAAGAAAATAAAAAGCTCTGGAAGACAGAGCAGAGTCCACAAGCCTGCACCACAAGTTTAAACCAAAACTTATGGTAGAATTATTTATATATGCTGTAACAACTACTTCTTTTATTTGAGATCTAGGCCTCTGTAGGAAATATAAGTGTATTTGTCTAATTGACATTATGGACTGTAAAGAGAAAAAACTGACTGCTATTTCAGCTTTATTAAACTTGCTACTCCTTTCAGATTGAACAAAGTGCATACATCCTCTAATCATGTCTAAGTGTTGAATTCAGAAGTGCAGACAGCTCATCAACTAGTTCATATTTGCTCCATTAGCCTAAAGATACCCTTGTTTGATGCCCCTTTATTAAAATTGATATAAATACTTCAGATGCCTTTGCTATAGAAAGGTAGAAATATTTTCTAAGTACAGGTTTTGCTCACTTAGAAAAATGTTCTCAACATAAGACTGAACAAAAAGTTCCATGCTGTAGATCAAGTTTGCTTTTTGCTCAGTGTAACAGGACTGCAGCAGGACTGGGATTTGCTGTCTACATTTAGTTTAAGAAGAGGAGAGGAAAACAACCCAAGAAACCAGGTATTTTATACAAATTTCTTCCTTCCTTTTTTTTTTCTCCCACTTTTCATTTCAAAAATATGGACATCTGACAGATAATCCTTTCAATAAAAAGAGGGATTCCTATTGAACATACACAGCTTCAGTTTTGTTTGATTTTACAGAAAATTAATCTTTACAATTTAACATATTCCTTTGCTTTAATTTTAAAATTAAAATACAGTCACTTGAAAGACTCAAGTCTTTGAAAGGCATATAAATTAAACCTTAGTACTGAGTTTTTATTAATGAGAAATTAAAACTCATTTGGAAAGAAATTTCAGGAGTACAACACTGATTTCACACAGTGACCCACTTTTTTTTTTTTTCTTTTTTTTTTTTTTTCCAGGATGGTCTAATTACAAATATTCTGAGCCTTGGTCAATTCTGGTTGCATATCACAATATTAAAATAGATATCACAAATATTAAAAAATAAAAAAAAAGTCAGGCTTCATATCGATTTCTTCTACCTCAAGGATTAAATTTCCTATGTTGACTTTTGTCATATTCATCTATATTACATTACATAATGCAGCTTTAAGGACTGCAACGATCTCTTCAGGAATGAACAGAGAAGGACTCATTCTTTCATCTAAAATATTACTGTAGAAGAACAAAAGCATTTTCATGCAACAGTTACCCTTATGTATCAACAATTTCACAGTAAAATGTAAGAAAACAAACTACATTACACTGCTGATTGTTGCATGTTCTTGTTGCTCTGGACAAAAAAAAAGTCTTTAAACTTCTGAATATTGATTTTGAAAGAAAAATAACACCTTCAAAGGAATTCTGTAATTTTTAGTGTGTAAGCACAAAAATCAATAAATCTAGTGGGCACTTTTACCTTTTTTTAAGAGGAAAAAAGCACCTAAACATAAAAACAAAACATAAGAAGAGAAATTCAGTGTGATCCTCTTTGCTGATGCATAAAGCAAAATGAACACAGCTCAAACTTGTAGAAAATACACATTTTTCAAGATAAGAAGCTTTTCAGCACAAAACTTTGTATGGAAATAAAATTTTCCAATACAATTGAAAAGTCCTATTTCCCCAATCTGGCTGTGCTTTCACTGGTAGCTCTACTTCTGCAACATGAGGTTCCCATCATTGCAAGCATGGTGTGAATTCCATACGGTTTTAACTCACAGGGATGTACAATGCTAACCTTCAATCAAAAAGCAGCTTGCTGCATCTGTGCTAAAACTTTTTTTTACTCTTCTCCTATCTATTCTCCTATGTACATACATGTAAGAGATTATCCTGTCCTTTAGATTATAACTCTTTCGAGAAAGACTATTGTCCATTTTATTATGTTTTAGCTAAAAAGATGTGATTTCTGTTGCTCTTATCACTAGATGTATCCATAATATAACAGTAATTTGTGTTTTAAGCCCTTATTTGCACTTACCTATGTACTTACCTGTCCACTGAAACAGGCAGTTTTCAAAAAAGCTGCACAGTGTAACTTATAGAATTTTAAGATGTATGGCCATTTATATGAGATTCAGGCTATCCATCCATACAGAGGCAGACTTTTAACATGTTATTTAAAATGAGAATAAAATAACCTACTCTTTCTAAACTTGCTTTCAAGTATTTTAAATAGTTTGCCTCTATTCTTTTACTTAAGACATGGGATGTCAAAGAGCACATAAAATTTTCTAAATTAAGGAAAGAAAAACTAGAATGCACATTACATGTAAGTGGTAATAGGCAGAGACAACTTCACTAGGCTGTGACATATGACATCTGGTAGACTATTATCATAATAAATGGGAAAAGTAGGTGAGATTCTGTCAACAGCAAGGTAAGACGAAATGCATCTTCATCAGAATGACAAACATATCTGCCTTTAACAAACAGGTCAAACCAAAATCCAGGTATCTATGAATTAAATATTTCCGCTTTATTTAACCCCTTTTCTTTTTGGCTTTAACAATTTAATTGAAGTACATCTACATTTATCAGAGATATGTATTTATGTGATTTAATTTCATTTCAGTGAGGATAAATTAAACTTACTAATAACCAATGGCTAAAATCTCACAAGAAACAGCCTATTATTTTTTCACAATTTTATAAATAATTTTAACCACGCCAAATAATAATTTAACATTTGTCAAACCACAATGTAGATACACTGTACATCAATCTTGTACTCCTCTTGGTACAACCATGCAGGTATCACATAGTTGTTGAAATAGCTTCATCTCTGCAGCTGACCAGCTGAATGGCAACACTGCTAATCAGGGGATCATACTAGGTATTTGACAGTATGTGTGACCTACAAAAGAAATTCTCACATAAGAGAAAGAAGAGGGAAATAGTCACCTTCTGAAAATAGTTCATGTTCCCAGAAACCATGTTTCTTATGGTTCATTTTTCTCCATGCTTTATTCTTCAATTTCATGTTATCAGATAAGAATAAATGAAAAGAACCATCATAAAATTCTTATGCCGTGGAGACTGAAAATTGTTATTGGGTTCTTTAAAAAAACCTTAGAATATTGCCCTTTTTATTTGTGACTAAAAGCAAGACCTAATTTATACTTAGTCCTTTCAAAACTAGATATATGCCTGCAAAGTAAAATTTCCCAGATTACAATGATTTTCTGCACATAAAAAATAACAGAAGTTTGAAAGTCACCAAGTGAACAGTCAAGTCACAAAGCAATGATGGGATTTTGTAAGCATCATGAATGGAAGAATCTGGGCAAGGAAATGTAAGACCTATTTTTGTTCTTTTCACTGGTTTTTGATATGAAAAAACTTGAAAAAGCAAATTCTTAAGAGGTACTGAAATATAAAATATTAGAAGAAAGATGGTGGAAGAAAAGGCAGAATATTATTACTGCACTCCTAGATATCCATTTCCTTGATACTATGTTAGTTTTGGGATCTTTCCAACACCGTGTTGGAAAAGACAGTCTGATGGTATTTACTCTTCAACCACTCTCAAAAAAATAATGAGTGATTTGGTCATAAATTTTCAGACTTCAGTACAAGCTGACGGCATTAAGATACCAGAGAGATTGACTTGGTAACAGTGTCTATATCTCATGTTTACTCTCACTTTGCAACTATTGTCTCTTGTAACACAAAAATGAGGATGCTTGAAGCGTAATGAAAGAAACCACAAGAATTTTGCAGTTTCTGTACATGCTAATAAATGCATGAGATGGTTTAATGCTGATTTAAGGCTGTCTGACAGGAGAGAGATCCATTTTGGTCACTGCCTTCCTCCAGAATATAGGCTTCAGCCATGAAGGAACTTGTGTGCAACCTCTTCTGTTCACTGACAAAGAGCGTGGAAATACAAACCTGTCTAAACTTCTTCAAGAATAAAAGATGGAGCATGAAGAAAGATGGAGTAAGACAGCCAATATGTCCAAAGGAAGATATGTTAGGGAAGCAGAGATTTCCTTTTACACTGGTTGAATGGCTAAACCCTTTGTGGGGTTGCAATTCTGTTCTCATAGCAATTTGTTTTTAAATCAAATACCAGAAGCATCTGGAATATAAAATAAATAACTTCTGTTTTTTCTTCAACACAAATCCAAATGCATGCCTAGAGACTTGCACAGGAACTTAATGAAGGAGGATGGGGACATCTAACGCTGCATGAAGCTGGAGTGGGGATGACGTGAGTGATCTAGGATTCAGATTTCACTCTTGACTGTGACACTCATTCTCCAAAAAGCTGGGCAAATCAGACTGCTGGAAGTGGAGAGAATGGCACTAGTACACTGAAAGCTCTATTTTGCTTTCTGTTGTGCAGCTCAGTTGTAATAGGAAAAGTACATTATAAAAGGACTTAACATGTTGCTCTACTTATTTACCCGACTGAACTTTGCTAAGTGACTATGGCTCTCTCACTCAGCAATGAAAGACAGAAAAAGCAAATACACAAAACTCAGTAACACTTGGTAGACAGCTTATCATAATTTCAATTCATAATTCTGTGGTTTTAATTTTTTTTATGCCCAAAACTGAAATAAGAAGAGTATCTACTGAACATTACCATCAACGTACACAGCTGCCTAACACTTCATAACTTTGTTAGAGACTCCACATAACCAGTTAGGGACTATTTCACAAATCATGTCTTAACTGAAAAACTGCATCAATTTGCTACCTTAATCTGACCATCTTTAGTAACAGAACTGATATTCAAAACAGCAGCTATACTGAGCTCAAGAAGATTTTATAATAAAAAAATTAATTAAATACAGCAGACTTTAGAAAATTGAGAAATAAGAAAAGTCACAATCACTAACTGTTAGAGATACAAGAGAAACTAAAGTAAGATACAGAATTAAATCGATTTGATATGGTGTATTTCAATATATGCATTCTTTTCGATTTTACAACCTGAATACCAAAACAGGTATCTCAAACCCACAGAATTTATCCAGAATTATTAAAACATTACTGTCTGATAAATAAAAATATAATCCCATCATTTATGTTGGAAAGCATCAATTCAAGCTCATCTACTTTTAGCAAAAAAAAAAACCCCGTAAACAAAAAAAACAATATCAGAGACCACATTTGCCTTATTTGTTCATTCCTTAGTGTAAAGTTTACAATTGATTAGGTAAATTTGAAGAACCTGGAAATTGAATCACAGTAAACTTAATGACCAGTTAATAGCCAAAAAAATAATAGATCTAGTGCAGATTTTACTCTGTGGCATAAAGTTCTTGACAATACATTTCTCAATAAAGAAAAATTGAATTATAGCCTTAGGGTGGTTTAATTTGGTACAAATTTTGAATAATGTTATATACATTTCCAAAGCAGATGCTAAGAGACTCTACAAGGACACTCAGCTCAATCAGAAGCCAGATTAAAGTTCCATCTGGAATGAAACAGCTCCACAGCTCTATTACAATTAGCAGAGTCACCAATGTCAGACTCAAAAGTTGGGCAATGTGAAAGTCTTTCTCTTCTAAATACAGCTATTAGTCCAGAAAACAAACAAGTGCTTTACCCATCTTTGAAACAGATTTTTAAAGTAGTCACAAATGCATATTTTTGTAGTCAAGATGAAAACTCTCTTTCTTATTATTATGGTAATATGAATCACAAAGACTATCCAGACACAATGGTTTTCTATCACCTCTCCCATTGCATGAATGCTACATGAATGTAGCATTAGAAGTCACAAATGTTCAAGTAGCTACAATACTCAAAATATCAGCAGGCTGAGAATAGCAAAGAGGCTATTTGCACAGAATAAAATTCAAGACTGATTTCAAATTGCCCTGATCTTTGCATCCCGATTCCCTGAGTTCTTGTTAAGAAATAACATTTTCCCAATATGGTATGCTGAAGAACTGCAGCTTGAAGTGACCCATCTTTAGACAAAATAAGAACAGAATTACCTGTGAGACCTAATGGCTAAAAGTGAAAGCCTAATTCTTCAGCCAAATATTCAGTGTAATGGCATTTTCCTAGTTTGAAGCAAAAAACAAATTTCAACCCGAGTTTACAAAACAAAAGCAACCTTTCAAAACACAATTTAGTAAATGGTAGTGGTGGCAAGAAGACAGTTAAAAACACTTTAAAGATATAAAAAATATGCCACATGCCTTAAATTTACTATTTTACCATTTAAATAAATAATGCACCACAAAAATAAACAAGAAGTTGGAAATCAACTGCCCACATCTTGCATCTCTTTCCCCTCAAATAATTTCACAATGGATACAGAACAATACAGACTCTTATGAAATTACATCTCATTACACACATTTTCATTAAGAACATCTTGGTTAAAGAGCATATTTATATTTTTCCAGTTCCCAGTTACATTAATCAGCCAGATTTCTACTGTTAAATAGTAAGCTGCTAAGTCAGAAAATATTTACAATGACAATATCCAGGTAAGAGCAAAGTTGAGAGATAACTGCAACCACTGTTCAGTTAGCAGCCTATACTGTTCTGCAATGAAGTAAATTCCAGCTTCCAAAGAGAACAGCAATATTCACAATTTTATATTTAGTACCTTTAATTAGTGTTTAAATACTATCCAATAATGTCCACAAATCTTTAGAGAGAAAAATTAACAATCTGGAGCAACGATGCAACTTTGTCCTTAGTCTGACTCTGTTGTTATTTCTGCAAACAGTGCACAAGAGAACTATTGCCAACACCACGCAGCAGGATGGAGGCATTTTAGGAGGCATTTAGAAACAAGAAAGACTAGTTGAAATTTAAGTATAGAAGCAAAATATCAAAATTAAGATGAATGGAACCTAATCAGTGCCGTTGAACAGACCATTGGATTTAAGGCAGTGGTCAACAAGAGTGTCCAAGGCTGCTGACTATACGAGAAAGGGCCAAGGGCATCCACAAACTCCAGCAGTGATGAAACCATGCTGAAATGACAGCTCAGTTCAACACATACTGGCTCATCACAACAGCCAGCTTCCCTGTTAGTTAACAAGTTTTCTGAAAGATTAAAAAATAAAATAGCACCCAAAAGTTAAAATGCTAATTGACAGAAAGTAACGGATTATAACAGAAACACACTCAAATCCCGGGCTGGGGGCACACCACATGCTTAGGGATTCTCTCCAATAGCATAGGTCCTGGTCACCAGATAACTACACTGACATGTGAAGTAAAGGTCTCAAAAGGTTTCTCAAAGAATTATCCTTCTCAATGTTGAGCACATAAAAGCCTTATTGAGATGAGCCACATATACCAGGTTTTTGCAACAATAAGGAACTATTTAGGCCATTCCCACAAGTAGTAATCACCTACACTTTCAATCTTCAGCACGTTTTTATGAAGGTCTGTCTGGGCTGCTATGTAAAGATTTCCAAATATAATTCATCATCTGTGACTCTCATGGCAGAGTCATGAACTTGCATAGCTCTGGACAAAAATAGTGCAGTAACGGAAGAATCTTTCCTTCCTCTTTCAAAGACTCAGCAATCCATCAGTGAGCAAATACAAACAGAAGTAGCTTGCTTCTCAATATCACACAACCTGTCCCCAAGTAAGTAATGAAATTACTTGACAAAGGCCAACTACAAGCATATTTAGTTTCAGATCAAGCAAGGGACTGAAAGCACTTAACAGCATCATTGCATGATCTCTTTGTAAAAAGAAAAAACACTTATTCTCACTCTTCTGTGCATCTCAACAGCTCTTAACCTATGATGAACTCTCACCTACTTTAGAAGATGTGAC
Organism: Erithacus rubecula; assembly: GCF_903797595.1. NCBI lineage: Eukaryota > Metazoa > Chordata > Aves > Passeriformes > Muscicapidae > Erithacus > Erithacus rubecula. The sequence continues at coordinate 34,881,393 of NC_136689.1, forward strand.
ACAAGCCTTGGTTACTCAAGTAGAGTGATCTGCGTAATACTGGCAGAAAACTCCGACAATTCCCACCAGTTCCTTGCCTGTGAAATTCCTGAAGTATCATTTCTTTTTCTGGTCCTTTTCAAGAGCTACATGCAGCTGTTTTGAGACTTGCTAAGTGACACAGGCATAGGATTAGCAGGGTTCCAATGCACTATTCTAACTGCCTGTTCATGCCACAATCTTGAAGTGGTTGGACAAAACCACCTCATGAACCAACATCTGGCTAATGTAATCTAGTGAAGAGATGGATAAGGGATGGTCAAAAAAGCTCAACATCTGAAAACATCATTTAAATAATGTTCACAGTTCACCAATCTACTCTGTAGCTTAGCAACACTCTTACACTCTTAGTTGATGCTAACCTGGTATTTGGCAGCATCTGCAGTAAAAACACTTATCACCACTTCTGTTAGCTGGAAAACTCTACTCCATTCTAGCAATGACTAAAAGTTACTCAATTATTCATATCTTCATCATCACTCAGCTGCAGAGTATTTCAGGATCAAGGCATAAAATTCTGGTTTGAGCTCTCTCTTCTGTGTACTTACTTGATTTTAGTTAAATAACTGCCAAGAGTTCCATGGGGAAGAAAACTTGCTGAGATTAGAAAGACAAAATTCTTCCACCTGAAGGACAAAACTTTCTTGGAGGTTGGTCCAAGAACACAAGACAAACATTCCTATTAGGCAGCAACCACCATCATCAACTGCAAGTCCAAAGTACTTTTCTTGCTCTTGCTGTCCTACACATCAAAACATTTTTAAACTCATAGCACAAAACAAGATCCTCTTTTGTTCTCTTGAAGCAGACTCATAGAACACAGCATGGCTGAAGCATTTCCAAACACTACAATGGGGAAGAGATCATCAGATCTCAGCAGAGGGACAAGATCCCACCTAGTCCCCCTCAGTATTACATGTCTGCCAACAGATGTCATGCTCCTGCTAGTTGCCTTCCCTGGTATTACTAACAGAGCTTTACCCCTCTTTTTATAACATGCACTTCTCACTGTTGTTCCAGAGGAAGCAAACACTAAAAAGCTGACAATCATCTTCACACATGAATAACTTCTCATTGGCAAATACCTTTACTGTGCTTTCTAGATACCTGCTTTAAATGACAGACGATGGATTTGAAAACTGGTTAATGTAGAAGATAAAAGGTTGTATAGTTTTTTTCCTCAGTTCTATTTTCTGTGTTCCATAGCTTATTAGGCAAAATTGTATTGAACAGTTGATTGCACTGTATACACTGCAGTCTTCCTAAGTCTTAAGGCAGATATATAACAAAGAATTTCAGTATGTTAGGTATATATGAATCAAGGCTAGCTATTATTGGAATTTTTTTCCAGATATACTCCTATCACAACTCTTAAAATGGTTTCCAATAAATACACTGTAAAGGATGTAAGGCTTAGTAGCCCTATAGCTTATTTTCAATAGCAAAGAAAACCAGGATTTAATATTTGGGAATACCTCCAAAATTAATTTTATTGGAGAAGTGCACTACATAAATATTTACAGAAGTGATACACCTGTCATTGAATCAGTATTTTAATCACTTTATGCAGTCTAGTTTCAACAAACCAACGGACATCTTCACCAGCATTTGGAATTGATAATCATCTTTTTTTTTAAGGAAAACAGGGATACTGCTCTTTACTTTACACCACCTTAAGTATGCAGATTACCTTGACGACATTATTCCATTGTGCAGTACACAAAGATAGATTACTAATTATTTGTTGGAGGAAAGCTCTTTTATGTCATATTTTTTTCTGTACAAGCATGTAAGATGATTAAAGAGCAATCCTAAGGAGACAGAATAATAAAATCATACAAATGTTTGAGTTGGAAAATACCTTTAAATCATCAAGACCATTCCCTCTTATCCTAATGCTTGTTCCCTGGGAGAAATGAGAGACCTCCACCTGAATAAAACCATCCTTTCAGGTAATTGTGGAGAACGGTAACATCTCACAAGCTTCCTTTTCTCAAGGATAAATAACCCCAGCTCCTTCTGCTGCTCATCAGATTTGTGCTTCAGACCACCACTGCCCTGCTCTGGACATGCTCCAGCATCTCAGTGTCTTTCTTGTACTCCTGGGGCCAGAACTGGATACAGGACTCAAGGTGTGGCCTCAACAGAGCCCAGTAGAGGAGAACAATCTCTGCCCTTGTCCTGCTAGCCAGGTTACTGCTGATACAGGCCAGAATGTCATTGGCCTCTTTGGCCACCTGGGCTCACTTCTGGTCCATGTTCAGCTGCTGTCAACCAGTATCCCCACGTCCTTTGCTGCTGAGCAGCTTTCCAGCTACTCTGCCCCAGCTTGTAGCACTGCCTGGGGCTGATGTACTCAAGGGCAGGACTCAGCACTTGGCCTTGTTGAACCTCAGACCAATGGCCTTGGGCCATTGATCCAGCCTGTCCAGATCCTTGTGCAAAGCTTTCCTACCCTCCAGCAGATCAACACTCCTGCCGAACATGGTGTCAGCTGCAAAATGACTGGAGGTGCACTTGATCATGTCATACAGATCATTGATTAAGATAATAAACAGGGCTAGTCTCAGAACTGAGTCCTGGAGAACACCACTTGTTACTGGTGGCCAGGTGGATGCAACTCCATTCATCACCACACTCTGTGCCCGCCCATCCATCCATCCATCCATCCATCCATCCATCCATCCATCCATCCATCCATCCATCCATCCATCCATCCATTTTACCCAGCAAACAGTTCCCTCATCTGAGCTACGAGTAGCCAGTTTCTCCAGAGTGCTACGGGAAACATCAACAAAGCCATAACTCGTGTCCAGCAACATTCACAGCCTTTCACTCCTCCAGTAAATGGATCACCATCATAGGACATCAGGTTAGATAAACAGGAACCTGCCTTTCATAAACAATGCTGGCTGGGCCTGATCATGCAGCTGTCCTGTACATGCCATGTGATGGCACTTAGGATGATCTGCTCCATGATCCTCCCTGGCACCGAGTCAAGCTGACAGGCCTTTAGTTCCCCAGATCCTCCTTTTGACCCTTCTTGGAGACAGGCTTCACATTTGCAAAGCTGCAGTCAACTGGGACTCACCCAGTGAGCCAGAGCTTCTGGCAAATGCATAAAAACACACCATGAACATTTCAGCCAGCTCCCTCACTACCCTTGGGTGTATCCCACCCATCCCCATAGACTTGTGTGTTTCTAAGTGGTGAAGCAGGTCACTGAACACATCCCACGGGAGTATGGAAACTTCATTTTGATTCCTCAGGGACTCAAAAATTTGCTTCAGGGAGCTGGGTGCTTGGAGAACAGCGGATCTTTCCTATAAACACTGAAGCAAAGAAGACATTATCTAGCTCAGCCTTTTCCTTATTCCTTGTCACTTTATTTCTTCCACATCCAATAAAGGATGGAGACTGTCCTCAATCCTAATTTTGTTGCTGATGTATTTATAAAAACTTTTTTCTTTTACAGCATAGTTGGGCTTTGGCCCTTCTTGCTTTCTTCATAATCTCACAACGCTCAAGCAATCCTGAGTTCCCTGTGCCCCTTCTTCAATAGCTGATACACTCTATCTTTTGTTTTGTTCTATTTTTTTTTTTTTGTTCAGCCAGGCTGATGTTCTTCCTACTGGTTTGTTTTTCCAATTTAGGGCACAAAATTAAAGAATGGGATAACCCAATTAAGTTACTAAGTGGCATTTGCAAAACAAACACAAGCAATTATTTCTTCACCTAGTTAAAAGTCAAGCCACAGAACTGTTTGCCATGGGACATTAGAATTCTATAGAGGATCAAAAAGTGACCTATTCTTTGGAAATGAGAAAAAAATGGGGGATGAACACCATCACCACCAAAAGAAATAAACACAAACAACTCACAAGCCCCAAACAATACAGCTTTAGGTTGATAGGTAAAAAGATAGCATGGCTTATTGCCCTTGGCAAAAGCTTCCAGATCTCCAAAAAGCAAAGTGTATGTGGGAAATAATGTCACAGACTCCTCAAACTCTTAAGCAAATCTTAAAAGAATTGTTTCTTGGACAGCCTAGAAAACAGAGATTAGAAGTGTGCGTGGCCTGAGTCACTCTGGTTGTCACAAGCCTCACTGTTAAAGGTTTAAGGAAAAAAACAGTCAAAAACCTGGAAATAGTCTGCTCAATTACTTATTCAGCATTTACAGACTGTGACAATCTTGCAGATAGATTCTAAATAACCTGATTTTTTTCAAGGTTTTTGGATGGGACACTTCAACATCTTTGAATGGTGTAAAACAAGAGGAGAAGCAGAAAGACTTGTTCTATTTTAAGATAGAATACAAACATTTTCTGAAAATAAAATTCACTGTTTTTTTAAAGCAGAATTACCAGTTCAGTTTATTATAAGTATCTCATTAGAAAAAGCCCTTTTCATTTCAAAATGCACTTTTTGTCCTATCCATTTTTAACATGTACATCAAAAACCCAACATATCACTATCTTTGTGCACTGAACATGAATTTGAAATGTCCTAGAAATAAATTATTTGGGTCTTCATTTTCATGCAAAATTTTAAAAATATTAATTTCGTACATGTAAACAATATGTACACATCTGGATACATGTAACTACTTTAAACATGCAGAAATGTACTTATTGTATTAGCAATAAATACAAAACTACTACAGTAAAAATACAGTTTTTGAAAATAAAATTTACTATAGATACCACCTTTCCTTGGGAACATTAAGAAAGTAAAAAATTGATGATTAATGTCCATGGAAGTCTCTGTTTTCAAATCATGAATAAATGGCTTATTCAAGCTGCAGGAATAATTCCACTGATTTTCTATTACTATCAGATATACTGTGCTTACAGAAATACTCTCAAATAATAATACAACTGTAATAATATCAATCAGCTCCTATAGCCTGCACTTCTATACTGTCATCATTGGCTGCAAATAACAGGTACTGATGCAATAAATTACCCTTCCAGTAAAAAGCAAAAAATTCTGCCCCCACAGACAGCAAATACCCTTTGACAGAGGTTTTTATGTTTTTCTGGCACCTAGTTTCTACTTGCTGAAAACTTGAATAGATGTATTCATGGAGCTTTCCTAAAGTTCACAGATCTAGAGCTGAAATTCTGCAGATCTCTGTACTGAAGTCATCTGGGGAAGAAAGGTGACTGTGCTTGAATTTTTCATCTGATTCCTTCCTGACCTACAGAAGCACAACAAAAAAAAAACAAGTCTGTGTGAACAAGATTTAAAACAAGAAAACAAAGCCCTTTTAATTTTGATTTTAGTCAGCATGGACACTTCTCTGATTTTTCTGCATCAAAACACCGCTACTTCCTACAACAAAGATTTCACTTGAAATTCCAAGGTGGGACTCACTAGTGGAAACGCAGAAATCAATATTAAAAAATTTTGAATTGTTCACCTTTCAAGGATTGGAGCTGTAGGTTGTATTAACCCTGAATATTCAGAATTCATTGTTATTTGGATGGAAGAGGTTAGGAATATAATTGAGAAGATACTGAAAACTTAACATGTAACTGGTACATTACAGTATTCAACCTTTACAAGAAAGTCTTTCATCACTATGTGTTTAAGATGCATTTGTTCACCAGTAACAGAGATATGAATCTCAACAGCTTTAAGCTGACTACTTTGCACTCTAGTTTATTTTCATATAAACGCAATTTTAAATCTTTGCAGTTTTTTTCTCCAAGATGAGCAGAAATAGAACATGTTAAGTGTTTGAACAATCAGGAGCTCCCTCCTCATCCTTCAGACAACACACAATGTAAACTTTGAATTCAACTTTCTGAAACTCTTTTTCCTTTTCTGAGATGACAATCTAGAATCTTGCAAGCAAAGCATATAAATTTGCATTATATTTTATCACCTTCTCAGTTTGGAAAGACAAATATTTTCAGGGTAGGTCTGGTTCTTCTGTCTCAGAGAAAAGGGTGTCCAGACTCAAGCTACATGAGATGATGACTGACTATTTTCAGTGAAGTGTTATAAAGAAGCAGCTGCCTTCCACTAACCTATCTCAGCTCTCTATTTCTTCACCTTTTATCTCATTTTCAGATTTCCTCTAAGAGCAGCCTTAATCTTTCCAACATTTTGCTTCCTTCCCTTTTTAAAAATCACTCCACTGTTCGTTTGAAATCTTTTCTCCAGTACTTCAACTTTTCTCAGCCTTCATCTATTAATGCAAGTGTTGCATGCATACAGATTATGTATGATCTGTACAAGTAATCATGATTTTAACCTATGACCTTTTGAATAAAAGCAGTAGAAAAGTTTAAGAGGTGACAAAGTCAACATCACAATATTCAAGTTCATCTCCTCTGTAACTTCTGCACATAATCCTAGCAGCAGCACACTAGCTGCAACACAATCCTCAAAACCAGAGGACAAATACTAGTTTTCATACCTTAGAAACAACTGCTATGCAGAAAGATGAAAGCAAGTGAGCATTTCAAAGGTACATTTACACTCACAGACACATCACCCCTCATCCTGTTCCCTCAGTGGTTTCATCAACCATACCTGAATGTACATTATGTCAATAAAATTCTACATATATCATTGATTCTGCCCATTACATGCATGCAATGAAAAAGGAACTTAACAAATGGGGGAAGGGGTGACTGAGAAAAGTAATTCTCTTTCCAACCTGAGGAAACTTTAGACAAATTTGCCTTTGATAATCGACTGAACAAGCTGCACTGCAAGCATCAAGGGATGGTGCAGGGATATCTAGCAGGTGCTGCAGTTTATCACAAAACCGTCTAAAATAATTGGAAGTGACAACCAGCACTACCACAAATGATTTATTAGTCTTTCACTCAGCTTTTCAGCTTCCTCAGGGCCAGAATAAATAATTTACCAACTCTGTATCTTCCAATCATTAATTCTTCCCTGTGCATCCAAACTACATTTAACTCTGCTGGGTTCAGTGGAATTAAAAACACAATATGAACACTTTTTCCCCCCCAAGTATAGTATTATCTGACTTTATCTAAAAGTAAAATTGTCAATCAAAATTTGTATTGGTGATAGAAGGGATTAGAGCTAGCAAGTGAAGTTAAGTTACAAAATATCTGCAGAATAAAATGAAAGCTAAACTGAAGAGATATCAACAATGAAATGTTCCCGGGGGACAGGCGTGTTCTCAAGATACAGAGTATTGATAGTGTCTGAAGATATTGATGAGCATTGTTTTTCTGATCCATAAACTAACATTAGTTACAGACAAACATCTTACATGTCCCACATGGTAAATGCAGGATGAAAACACTGGATGGGAAACATTTAGAAAATAAATGAAAATAAGATGTGTGCAAAATTAAAGGATTAAACATGAACAGAATGATTCTGTAAAAAGAAAATACTTTCTGAGGAAATACACTAAAGATACAATATTTATTAATGCCCTTGTGTTTATACCACAAAAAAAGGAATTAAAAAAAAGAGTATTGTACAAGACAAAATTAGAAAACAGGAGTATAAAATGGCATAAAACCAAAGTACATTTTCAAATTTAAAAGAGAATATATAAGGTACCATATTCCTATTAATTATGTAGAGAAAACATAGAGAAAACAAAATCACACCCTAAATCCATTTTTGATGTAAGATAGTCTTCTCTCATTAAATCAGCATCTATGATTAAAACAAAGATCATTTTTGGTACATAATGTATTGCATTGTTAGAGCAGCATCTGTTTGTTGCACAGCAACACATTTTTCAGCTTTAAGAAACTGTACTGACATAGAAGAAACAACCTAGAGTTTGAAGATATAAAAATATTTTTACTTCCAAAACCATTTTGTATTAAAGGGGTTAATAATATTAATGTGCTAATATTTTGCATTCCAAGAGGAGGCTTCAAGCTGTTGGAAACATACAGAAGAAGAATTTCATGGTACTAACAGCTTTCTGTCCTATGGGACTGAGACAACTCAAACTTCTAAGTGCTTATAAGAAGAACTCTGTAAAGCTATGAAGGCTAATCAATAGGGCTTTCACCAAGTGATAATACAGTCTGAAATGAAATAAATTTGCCATAACAAAAATGCCTTACCCTTTTCCTCAACATTAATCTCAATAAAGAGAATAGTACAGTATAAACTACGAGTCCAAAATAGCTGACATAAAAATGTTTTCACACTGCTTTTAACAACACAACAAATTTTCACAAACACAGGAAATTTAAGACATTTTATTTGAAAGCAATTATCCTACTTATTTCTCAAATGTCAATTATCTTTTTTAGTAAGACTGTGAAATCTGTACTCCCAGTTTTACACTGTAGTAGGGCATTTCCTTTCTTCATTTAAAATGCAGAATCTTCTGTGACCAAAGATGCACAAGCTGAATTCAACCTGCCAACATTTCCACAAAAAGGACACTGTTACAAGGGCTGATTAATTTCCTCACTATGACAGGGGATGCTCTGAAACAAATAAATATTTTAAAAAATGCAATACTGCAAATACAGCAAAAGTTGAAGAAACTAAATCACAGGCTAGGTATTGATAATTATGATTTCCTCGTATGCTGGGCCAAAAATACCTTCAAAAACTTTAGGTCTCAGTAGAAATAAAGTAGAGGGAAAATACTCTGGGAAGCCTACCAAAGACAAAAATACACTTGAACCCAGCACCAAATCATTAAGTCAGAAGTCATTTGCCATTGCAGTCAGTTACCTAGATTCATAAGAAAGCATTTACTGTTCAAATTTTAAAAAAACCCAAAAAACTACAAAGTAAGCTGCCTGTTCCTTACACAGTGCAGACATGGTCCTATAAACAAAGAGATAGAGGAAGCTCTTTTGTCATCTAACTTTTGATACCAAGTAGTTATGGTATCTTCTTTGAACAAGTTCAAGGACTTTTTGACTTGGAGAAAAATGGATATGGACATCAATTCCCTCAATAAAGAGTCCTAAATGCAAGTATATAATGTAGTTTTCTTTCTATACAGGTCTCTTTACAGATTCATAAAAAACCAAACAAAAAAAAAAAGCCCCACCAGAAAAATCTGTGGCAAAATCTGTAGAGTCTGTTCATACTCTTAGGCGAAAGTGTTTGGAAGTGACAGCTGGTCACAGAAAATAATAGGCTAATCAGAGGCTGAAGTAATTCTGGCAAGAAACAGAATTCAATATTTGATCTTTTTCTGATTAAAATGCAATTACAGCTATTGATATGATCGTAGACTCTCAAAATGACCTCTCTCACACAAAAAATGATTGAGTAATGTTTTAAGTAGACTTTCTTCAAAGGTTAAATAAAAAATTGACTGAGATTAAAAAATGAGGGTGAGAAGGATCAAGCCCAAGAAGGAGAATAAATCAGCCTTAATATACACAATTAGAAAGTTTCACTGAAATCTTTGCTGCCTCTAGAAAAATACAAAGCGTACAAGAAATTCTCATACACAGTTTTCAGTATACAAGAAACTAACTGCATTTCTTCATGCTCCTATCAGTTCCAGGTTTAGCTACAGTCAATAATACCCGCTTTAAAGAAATGTTCCAAAGTGAGTACTGGGTAAATTCATATTTGTATATATCCCGAAAGAAGTATCATGTTGGCAAATGTCAGTTTTGACAAAACATCCTCACCTAAGGCATAGATTTCCTCAGTCACTCTTGGTGTGATTTTTCACCTCCATCAATCTAGTTTCCTTTCCTCACTTTTTTTCATCACAGCTATTTGTACATTCTGACAAAACCTTGAGGAAGAAGAAAGAAACACTCAGTTTTATCTGCATTTACCGTTCTGTAAATCTGTCATTCCCACTTTATCAAAAGGAAGTGAAGCAGGGAAGGGCCATAGAGCGTATGTGGTGGTGAGTTAAGGATTGAACTTGTCATCTCCTGATTCCCCCAGTAACTTTCTGAGGTATACAAATCAACAGCACATCAATCATTGCCATTTTGGCAGAAAGCATAGGTTCAGCCTCCAAGATTCTCCAGAGCTGCATTTCAACCTGAGCTATCATAAATTTTTTTCTGTCCACTACCACAAAACAACACAGCAACCTACAAGGTATGAAAGGTAAGCCAAAGTTATGAATCCTGTTGAGCGCATTTCTCAATAGGAACCTTCAACAACACATTTCCAAGACTGAAACACATAAGAGAGAATATTATTTATGAAAATGCTAAGGAGAGATCTATATGTCTGCAAAATCCCATGCAAGCTATTAAGTACCCTGGTAACTTTCTTACCTAAGTCAAGGTTAAAATACTGTGCCTGGACTATCCCTAGATGAACTGACGTCTGTGACATCTAATTAATTGTCAGAAAGGTTTCAAACCTTCAGAAGACTCTGGGTAAAGAAGAGAAATATACAACCCAAAACCAGAAAGTTCACTCCCGGGTGTTTCATGAAAGAAAATCAACTACATCAACTTAGAAATACTTGACAAAAAAATTGCAAAAATGGCCCCTTTCCCTCCTTCTTTTTGAAGGGGGCTACTTTTGCTTTGTTTTTGTTTTATTATTCAAATCACTCAGTTGGTCAGCCCAGTTAAACGAGCTATGTGTAAAAGTCCAACTTTCAAGCCAAAAAATTCATTAACGCAATTCAGACATTTGGTCCATTCTCCTGTAAAGTCTACTTTTCTTTCCACACCTAGAGATCACCCTCAACAACTGAAATAGGTGAAAGAAATTGAGATAAGATAGGAAGTGACTTTACATAGGGGAGTATGACATTAGCTCAGACTTTAGCTCAGGAGTCAGCAGGGTTCACTGAAAAATCTTTAAACTAGATTTGAAGAGGGACACAGCCAGACATGACAGATATGAGGTGTGAGAAGGGAAACCTATAGCAACCACCAAAGTAGCAAAAGGAGGCTTAAGAGAGGGTACCATCAGTGAGTAGAAGAATCCAAAGCTATGACTGACACTTTTCACCCTTACTAGGATATTGATATGATCAAACACTTTCTATAAAGTGCTGTAAAGCAATGCAAGCAGTATGGGAAACAAACTGGAAAAATTAGAGACCTGTGTGCAATCACAAGGCTTTGGTTTCAAAGGGATTACAGCGATGTGGAGAGCTCCTGACTGGAATGTTGTCATGATGGAATGCACCACACTCTTTAGACCAGGAAGGCGCTCTGGTGAAGTTGCCCTCTATGTGAAACAACACTGGGAATGCACTCAGCTCTGCCTTGGGATGGATGATGAGTGAGTTCAGAGCTTATGGATTAAGACAAAAGTGACACTGTTGTGGATGTTTGCTACAGGACACCTGACCAGGACAAGGAAGTGGACGAAGTTGTCTAGAGGTAGCCTCAAAGGTACAGGCCCTGGTTCTTGTGGGAGTCTTAAACTGCCTTGAAATGTGCTGGAGAAGCAACACAGTAAAGCACAAATAATCCAAGAAGTTCCTTGAAAAGCACTGATTACACCTGTGTGAGAGAGTCAGTGGAGAATCCCACAAAGAATGGTCTGCTGGCTGCTCAGCCTGATACTAACAGAGAATGCCTTAGTGGTGATGGGAAGGTTAGGGGCAGCCTTGGTTTTACTGACAAAACCAGACCTCAGGAATCTCTGACCAAGAGACCAGGGTAAAGGAGTGTGGGAAGGAAGGCCTTCCATTGGTCAAGGAGGGTTGGGTTACAGAACGCATAGCTAAATCTGACATCAACAAGTCCAATGATCCTGATGGAATTAATCCAGGAGTGATGAGAAAGCAAGAGAACACCACAGCTAGGCTGCTCATGGTCATCTCTGAAAGATCATGACCATCAGGAAAGGTGCCTGAAGGCTGAAAGAAAGTAAATGTCACCCTGGTCTTCAAAAAGGGTAAGAAGGAGGACCCAGGGAACTGCTGGCTGGTCAGCCTCACATTGATCCCTGGGAAAGTGACTTTGGAGCCCATCTCTATCCACATGGATGACAAGATGATGACCAGGAGTAGTCAGTATGGATTCACTGAAGGTAAATAAATCATGCTTGACCAACCTGACTGCCTTCCATATGAAACTGCTACCTGTGTAAATGAGAGGAGTACAGCAGTTATTGTCTGCCTCGACTTCAGCAAAGCTTTTGACATATTTGTCAATATTTGTCTCTCACAAATATCCTCACAGGCAATCTCAGGAAGTTGGACTGGATGAGTCAACAGTGATGTCAGTTGAGAGCTGGCTGAACCAGAGGGTTGTAATCAGTGGCAAGAGCTCAGCTGGAGGCCTGCCACTACTGGTGTTCCCCAATGTTCAATACTGGCCCCAGTACTGTTTAACTTGTTCATCAGTGACTTGGATGAAGGGGCAAATGCCTCCCCAACAAGATCACTGATGACACAAAGCTGAGAGAGCAGACAATACTCTGGAGTGTTGTAGAGCCCTTCAGAAGGACCTCACCAGGCTGGAGAGATGGGAAGAGAAGAACTTTCTGGAAGTTAGGCAGAATGCAGGTTCCTGCACTTGGGGAGGAATAACCCTACACAACAGCACATGTTGTGGGCCAACCTGCTGGAGAGAGCAGCTCTGCAGGGGAGGACCTGGGGGTCCTGGAGGGCAGCAAGTTGTCCATGAGCCAGCAGTTTGCCCAAGAAGGCCAAGGGAATCATCATGTGCATTAGAAAAAGAACAGTCAGCAGGGCAAGAGAGGTGATCCTGCCCTTCTACTCAGCCCTGGTGAGGACACACCTGGAATGCTGAGTCCACTTCTGGGCTCCTCTCAGTTAAAAAAAGGCAGGAAGCTCCTGGGGCAGATCAGCAGAATGTGGCAAAGATGATTAAGGAACTGGAGTATTTCTCTAATAAGGAAAGGATAAGAGAGTTGGGCCTGTTGAGGCTCAAGAAGAGATGACTGAGAGCAGAACTCATTAATATACATAAGTATCTGAAGAAAGGGTGTCAAGAGGATGAAGCCAGACTCTGCCCAGTGGTGCTGAGCAACAGGTCAAAGAGGCAATGGGCAGAAACTGATGCACAGCAAGTTCCACTCCAACATGAGGAAGAACTTTACTGTGCGAGTGACTAGGTACTGGAACAGAGAGGCTGCGGAGTCTCCCTCACTGGAGATATTAAAAAAACATTTGGATGTGCCATGTGCCTTGAATGACTCTGCTTGAGCAGGGAGATTGGACCAGATGACTCACTGTGAACCCTTCCAGCCTGGCCCACTCTGTGATTTGAGTAAAGAAGGTTTATTATTTACTAGTAGAAGCAGGCCTAGTTCATGCTGTCCACATACTGGGGCATATCCAGCCCATCCATTAAATAAGGCAGCTGTAAGTATATACCAAAATTCAGCATATGCTGTGATCCTTTCTGCATTCTGCACAAACAAGCATCACGCAAACCACTTCATTTTGCTACTTCATACAACAAATAAAAGGCACAGTAATTTTGCAGTGAAAAATCACTCTCTATGTAAAGAAATGCCCAGACTTAGGGAGCAACATACTCTCATAATCAGCATAACAAAGGCAGCACGAGAAAAAGCAACTCAACTTCTAATCACGTTTTAGCTAACAGGTTGGTAGACACAACCATATGGAACAAGTAACGCCTCTTATCTGAATGAATGGAATGCACTTCAGCTGTGTGTTTGCTATTCTTAAATTATTAAGATTATGGACGCACTATCTACTTGAGAACAATGTAAGAAAACTAGAACATTGCAACTTCCAAAGCTCAAATAAGTTCAAACACGAGGTCTCTAACATACTTTAACTTTTTAATTCTAAAAAGTTCCAAAAAGAAAAAAGATAAATCATTAAAATTCAATTGTAGTTCTAAAAACAATATATTTTAAAAATATAACTGAAGGTAAAAGACTGAAAAAGACTGAATATCAGAAAATGAAACCTTGCATCCTCCAGTCTTTCTTCCATGTATTTAATCATCTGTTAGCAGAAATTTTTGTGGAATTTGCTGTCAAAAAGAAATAGTAAGGATGATGATGTTTTCACAGAAGCAATGTTAATAATGCATGAGGAAATGCAAAATATTTAGTTGCAATTTTCTGAGCTATTTAGAAAAATATTCACTAATCTTTTGCTTCATATACAGTACTTGGGTAAAAAATAAATCTCTATCCCAAATCCTTTCTACCTAATCAGATAAATTCCTAATATGAATTAAGCAAGTAATTATTCTTTTAGGTTACTACATATATTCTCCCTTTTAAAAAGGCACTATTTTTTCTTACCTTTACCAATCAAATCTCTGAGAGCAACAGTCCCTTGGGCAACACTCCCTATGACTCCCATCACATTTGCAGGACCTCATCCTCCTTATGCAGTTTAACCTTGCCAGTATCTATTAAAGGAACAACATAGCACAGATCAAGCAATCCAGAAGTTTTCCAAAGCGTGTGGATCACAAGTTCATGACACAAATTATTAAGAAGCTGCTGAGGGGAAGACTTTCTGTTGGACCCCATGTGTGTGTTGGACTTACAAGGAAGAACAGAGGAGGGATATAGAAGCTCGAGTCAAGCTTAGTTGCAGTTACCACAAGATGGTGGAATTCTGCATCCTGAGAGGAAATAAAAATGCAAAAATTGGGATCATAAGCCCAGACTTCAGTACAGGAGACTCCGACATGTTCAGGGATCTGCTTGGAAGAATCACGGCAGATGGTTACAGAGAGAAGGGTCCAGGAAAACTTAATTGCCAGGGATGTCCTCCTTCAACCTTAAGAACCAACAGTACATGCAAAACACCATGAAAATGAGCAAATGTGGCAGAAGACCTAAATGGCTGAACAAGCAGCAGCTGGCAGAACTCACACAAGAGAACAAAACACACAGGAGACGGAGGCAGGGACACACAAACTGAGCTGAAGTAACATGTAGGGGCACAGACATCACAGCAGGGTCCTAAGGACCTCTGCAAACCAAATGCCATCACTCTATTCTTCTATTGAAGAATAGCACAAAAAAGAATTCATGGCATTACAAGCTGGTCAGCTTCACATCAAACAGCAAAAAGAATTTCACCACGTGCCACACTACAGGCTGAGGGCCAACGATCTGCAGAGCTCTGCAGAAAAGAACCCTGGTGTTCTAGTGGACACCATGATGAACATGAGCCAACAATGAGTACTCACTGCAAAAGAGGCCAAGATCATTAGGAAGCATTTTACTAGAAAGTCAAGGGAGGTGATTCTTCCTCTTTAGACAGCACTGGTGTTATCCTTCTGGAGTATTCAAAACAGTTTTGGGCTCCCGAGTATAAGAAAGACATGGACTTACTGCAGTGCACCCAGCAGAGAGTCTGAAAGGTGATTAAAGGTTTGAAGCACATGAAATACGAGCAGATATTGAGAGAGCTGGAACTGTTCAGCCCGTAGAGGAGAATGCTTAGGGGCCTTTATCTATTTCTAGACATTTCTGATGGGAAGAAGTGCAGAAAATTGAGCCTAATTCAATTAAGTGGCAACCAGTCAACAGACAAAAGTTAACAGATAAAAATACAAGGAAGCTAATTTAAAAATATGAAGAACTTCTTTCACTTATAGGATAATCAAAGACTGGAACAGGTTATCCAGAATGGTTGCAAAGGCTCCACCTTTGCACATATTCAAAACCCAACCAGACAATCTCCTTAAGAACTTGCTCTAGCTGACCCTGCACTGAGATCAGAGGTTGCACTAGATGATTTCCAACAGAGTCTTCTGATCTTAAATATTATGTGAATATGTAATTTGATTTATGGCAAAGGATAAACAGTTTTGCTCAAGTTATTTTTATAGAACACTAGTGTTAAAAATATATACACACATTTTCAAATATTGTCACACACATTATTTTCCTGTTGTTTTTTAAGGCTCTGAAAGCATTATGTGAACACAACACTGTACTTGATAGCATGATCTTAATTAAATAATTGCACAAAAATATTTCTTTGACATCAAAATATATATATTCACATGCACTGACACATATCTTGAATCTAACTAATCATAAGTTTTGAATACAGAGGGTTTGCACATTCATTCATGTTTGTACCAGAACAGCAGAAGAACTGAAATCTTCTGTAGAGAAAAATTTAGGCAAATGTTGAAACCAAAGACTTACAAGATGGAAGAACTAATAGAGGTGTGTATATGAGAAAAATTGCAAGATAAAATTTGAATTCCTGTACACAGGATGTCAACTAAGCCTTATAAATTATGCATATATTTTTACCTAAAGACAACTTTGGAATACTGAAGAAACAATGCATCACAGGGAACTTACTTAAGAAGAGCCCTATCATAATTGGCCAAACAACTATTTTTTTCCAAAAAAGCAGGCTTTTTTTCTGCATTAGTTTTTCTGGTGTCTAAGGGTTTTAAAACATTGTTGTACCTTCTGAAGAAGATCAACAACAGTAGAAATTAGTAAATTAGAATAAAAAGTAGCCAAAGACATAATTTGCATTCCTGATGCTGTAAAATACAGAGAGAGAAACTTGAGAGACAATAAGCAATTAATACCAGTGCATTTCATGAATCTGGCAGCAGTATTTTTCTCACCACTCCTAAGCACTGGGTCTATTGGTTCATGAGTGCCTCCTATACCCTTCAATTGCCTTTTTTTCACTCCTTTCTTGAACTAGTACTAATGTAGTAAGATCAGAAAATTAATATAAAATAAAACTAACATAGCAAAAGAATGCCTGGATGCACAAGCAGCAGACATCATAGAAGTGGTGAAATTACATGACTAGGAAAAGGGGCTTAGCAAGGCTACCTTCTTCAGTACCTGAAGTGGTTCTCCCAAAGAGTCATCATTATTATACTTCAGTTTAGATTGCAGAGTAGTATTTATTCAAACAATAACAACTAACCTAGCTGTCCAGAACAAAGACAGATGAAAAAGCAATTAATATTCACCTAGAAAGAACAAAATGCTCATGTTATCCATATCATTTGCATTTTCAACAAAAGCAAAATTTAGTCAATAGTAGCCAGAGTACTTTTTTTTAATTCACTTGCCCATATAAACTGAAGTTGCCAAAGGAGTTTTCATACTGCAAACTGAAAGCAAGGTGCACAATCTGTCCTAAAAGATAAATGAGCAAAGAACCAAGAACCTCTGGCTTACTTTAAGATTTTAATGCTTTACAGAGAGAAAAAAAACCAAAAAACAAAAAACAAGAAAATCACTAATTGTTTGGGTTCTTTTCTTTTAAAAAAGTTAATCTTTCTAAATGGTTTTCCATAATTTCCATTAGCAACAACTGTGAAAGCTGAGCCACATCTCCTCCAAGATTGCAAACTTACACTTTATTGGTTTGCATTTAGCTATTTAGCAATATTGCTTTCCTGAGGTCAGCTTAATCCCATAATTAACAGTTTTATATCATTAATAGCCCTTTCTTCTCTTCTGGAGCATTTTGCCACACAATCTTTTCATACTATTGGTTCACAGAGCAAAATAGCTACCTCTTTGCTTCTGAATTTTTCTGAGCTCTGCTCTGTCCCAAGCCACCACCAACACATTCACCTTGATTTTCTCAATTTAAATGATCGTAATGAGCTCAGTTCAAGGTCAGGATTCTTTGTTCATAAGGACCACTGGTCAGGCTGAGCTTTTCTTTGGAAAGTAAATCTAATTTATCCTTTTTCTACTGTGATGACATATACCTTAAAGCTTAGAATAGACAACCAGAGTAGTCCTATGGTCAAGATTATCCAGTAATTTTTTTAAAATTGCTTTAAATTTATAGAAAGAAGTCGGAAAAAAAAAGGGAAAAGATCTTTCAAAAACAGCTGTAGCCTGTAAAAGAAATTAGCATGAATGACTGTAGGGAAAATATCAGCAATAGACTTTGAAGAAATCTGGCTTGGGTCACTGAAAAGAAAACAGAGGCAGATGCTAGGCTGCCTAGCCCAGGTCACTGCAGGGAGAACAACAGCTGGTTATGTGAGTCTTGCCCAGGACTCAGAGTTGGTGCTTGATTCTGCTGTGCAATTATTCAATATCTCCTTGATGATTTTAGTATAGGAGAAAAACTGAAAAATAAGATGGATTCTTTTTTTTTTTTTTTTTTTTGGCTGGAGCTATGACAAATTGAACCATTTATTTAGTAACAATACTTCTCTGTGTACATCCAACAAAAGAGTTCAAATGTGGATTGGCTTCCTCTGAAATATAAGTAAGAGTTTTTGAAGTGCTCTACCAAGTTATCAATATTTTAACAGCTCTCTTAAAAGCTGTTTCATAGTGCAGATACTTTCAAGACCATCTAGATTCACTTCACATTAACTGTAGTATATTTTAAGACATTTTATTTTCACATTCAAACAGGGGTCAGAAGAGGGAGTGTCCTCTGATCAATGTATCCCCAATCACTTTTAGCTGAGAGTTAAAAAATTCTCTTTTATAACCCACCAAGCAATGTTCAGTTAAACTTAGAGGAGTTGTTCACCCATTCAAGGCTTTTATTAAAACCTCTACCATTGTAATTTCTGGATTATGCTACAGAAAACTGAACTCACATTAGAGATACTGGTAAGCAGAAGAGAATTTTTAAAGTGGATTTTTCCATGATTGCCCAGCTCCCCATTTCATGACTCATGCATTCCTTCCAATCATATTATTCATCACTCCTTTTCATGAAGGCAAGAAATTATAAATGATTGCCATCTTGATTCGTCTAAGCACAGAAAAAAATATCTTTAGAATCAATGGACAACTCTACTCAATAGATCAGTTAGTTATTCAAAATATGTTTCACTAAAAATGCAGAATATGCCTTCAGATGTGCCTGTAGTTTTACTAATTGTTCCAAGAATGTATAGCAAGCACATGCATACAATAAAGGCTCTCTCTAAGAAAGAGTCTTAAGAATAGCACTTTTTTTAGGTGATTAAAGAGAAAAAAAAAAAAAAACTTAATTTTTTTGAGGTTGCTAACAAAATAAACTTCTTAATTCCAAGTTACTCACTCCCAAGTAGTACAGGTATTTATTAAGAACAAGTAGGCACAGCAAGGCAAATAAAACTCTTTAGAAATTGTGAAAGAAAATGTTAAGAAAATTATCTTTTGAGCCAACTAAAAAAAAAAACAGGTATCTTAGACACCTCAGGGCAAGGAGTTTCCTAGCAGAGAAACAAAAACAAATCATATAGAAAATGAACTGTACAAAACCAGAAAAAAGTAAAGAAGTAAACTGAAAAGTTTAAATCATATTAATTTCATGCTGAAGGTTACTATAAAAAATTCAAGTTTAGTAGTACTAATCTAAACCCTTTTGTACGAAATGTTGGAACTGAGATAAATATATTTAAATGGGACTGCTCCAGATGCACTGGGTCTTTATAAATTCTCGTCAACTGAAACATGGCACTAACTACACACATACACTGACACAGAAACATGAGACTCAATATAAACAACAGTCAAGAAAGGGAGAATAACAAAGCTCTTCACACTTAATATTTTTGCTGGTTTTGTAACTACTCTAAGGGATGATTTTAATGTTTGCTTATCCTCAAACAAAGTAAGGAATGTTGAAGCCAGCTATAACCATATGTCAAATGCAAGCACCTGAGATAAAGAAATAGCCTAAAATTAATGTTTACTAAATATAATGCTGCAGAGAATGTATTCATCATCTTCAGTGCTATACCAGCTTGTCGTAAGTTGCACTTTAATGTTTACAAGATCAGAATTTCAGCTGAAAGGAAAAACCTATTTCAGTGAAGTCATCACACTAGGCACAGCCTCCTCCACTGAACTTACTGACTCTTCACTCTACTGCTACTAAGATGTTAGAGGCTCTTTCTGCTAGCATTTTAATGCATATGGTATGCAAGGTATGCCAGTGGTATTCTATATGCCTTCTAACTTCACTCAAATAAGGGGAACTAGAAAAACTGATTTTTAGCTTCTCTCAGCACTGGAGACAGAATGAAGAAGACAGATATTCTGACTATCACCATGCTGCTAGTAAGTTGCATCCAAGGTAGATGTGTCTTGTGAGTATAGGCAACCTTGCAAAGTACTTCTTATCTAGACATCACCAAATTCATAAAAATATATTTCAATAAGAAACAGAATCAGCAAAAACATTTGGGATTTGAGGCTGCTGAACTCAACAAACTATGTTTCTTAAGACGTTAGTCATCTTTTAGGTGCTACCATTCCCCAAAATTAACATAAATTTAAAAAAAACCCCACCAAATATTGCCTAAAGTTTATATAGTATTCATTGCCATTACTGAAATATAACTAGTGACTCTGTAGTAATCATGAGGATTTATTTCACTGCCTGCAAAACAGGAGGCATTTCCTCCTACATCACAACACATGGACAGTGTATGGCAGGTGACTTTATGAATATTCTGTAGAAGAAGTGAGAAGTGGAGATATTGTAAAACCAAAAAATATTAGATTAGTTTACACTATGAACATCTGAGAAGCCATGTTTTGCATAAAAATACAGAACAATGATCACTGCAAACAGAACAATTCACTATTTACAATGTGAATGTTTAATCATGCAGACATACCTTTTAAAGTTCTTTCAGATAAAAAGGTAGCATCTTTCCTACAGTGAAAACTATGTAAACAAATGTGCAAATATTGTTGTAAGTAGGTGGATATTTTGATAATATAATAGAATCATTCACATCTGTAATTGCTTTCAACAAAAGACCCTGTACTCTTAATAACCCACTGTTGCTACCAACATTAAGCCTGGAAATTCCTATCATCTTAGTATTGCTTACTATGGTTACACCACTTTTCTCAAATTCACATCCTTTTATAATGCAATCCTCAGTTCAAGTCAAGAACAACTGCTTATTCCTTTTGGACCATTCTGTAGAGTGCAATCAAGGACCAGGCCTGGTAACATCTTGCTGGTTCTACCTACTCCTTCTTGAAGACATTCTCTTTCCAGGCAGTGCAGCAAAGATTTTTCTGTGAAACACAGAAATTCTACTAGCTTGAGGCTTCTTGTTTTGTTAGCCAAGGTTTTACTAAGATCCATATTTCATGTGAACTTGTATTTTAAATAATGTCTGCAACATATCTTTTTAAAATATCAGACTTTCATCAATGTCAGCTCTGATCAATCCTAGATCCCTTAACACAGACTTCCAAAATGCCTTGCAAAGCAGTTACCCTACAAAATGAAACAGAATTTGAATATTCATTTTACAAAGCCAACGCATGTGTTTGGTCACAAATACTGGATTATTTTTCTAGTATTTCCTTCTTTTTGAACTTGTGAAGTTTGATCTGAGAGAGTGCTGATCCCTATTCTGTGAAGCAAGCTAGCATCATTAGGATGACAAAATCAAGTCTTATTGTGGCAAGAAGAAACATCATTTAGTGTCAACAACACACTGCTATTGATTTGAACTCCTCCTTGCCTCACGGGTAAAATAACAAGCTCCTACACACAGACTCTCTAAGCATACCAATAGAGGAAAGAGGCAAGAAAAATACTAAAAATGGCTGTATTAAAGATACAACAGGAAATATGTGAGTCATGAGATGCAAATTCTTTTATCTGTATGAAACAAATTGAAGAAGAGCTTAATATGGCTTCTGCAATTTCTATGGAGTTAGATTAGAACAGAAATATACCTACCAATAATATATCAGATTTAGGCTTCCCAACCAGTATCTCCTAACTGTTCAATACTCTCTGTGAAACAAGTCAGCCTCTGGTTCATTATCTAATACTTCCTAATCATTTTTCTAAAATGTCACCTTATTTTAGCATCCTGGTTCACCATTTCAGCAGAAATTATCCTTTAACAATACTTGTAGGATCTCATTAAAGCAGAGCTAAAAAACTGTCGACACAACCAGGTCAATTATTTTCCTATTTCTGAACAGACTCTAATTCAGAAAAGAAAAATGTATCTTTGTTTTTAAAATATAGAGAAAAGAGTAAATCCATGGTCATGTAACATCAACGTAAGTATCATTTTGCACAGTGCCCTGGTTTTGGTTGCAGTAAAGTTCATTTTCTTCTACAGTAGCTGGTACAGAGCTGTGTTTTGAATTCAGGATGAGAATAATGTTGGTAACACACTGACATTTTAGTGCTTAGTATAAAGTCAAAGAACTTTTCAGTGTCTCATACTCAGCCAGTATGGAGGCACAAGAAGCTGGAAGGGAGCACAGCCAGAACAGCTGATCCAAATTGTCCAGAGGGATATTCCATACCACAGAACATCATGCCCAGTAAATAAACTGGGGGAAGTTGACCAGAAGAGGCCAATCACTGCTCATGGACAGACACAAACTGGGGGTCAATCAGCAGCTGGCGAGCAATTTTATTCTCTTTAATTGTTTTTTCTTGGGTTTAATCCATTCTCTCTGTTTTGTCTCTTCTCAGCATTATTACTATTATATTTTACTTTATTTCAATTCTTATTTCAAAATCTTATGGGTTTTACTTTTTTTCAATTCTACTCCTCATCCGATCATGGCAGAGAGGGGAGTGACTGAGGGGCTACAAAGTACTTGGTTGCCATCTGGGTTAAACCACAACACACATCAATAGCTCCTTTTGTAGAACTTAAAGCTATGTATTTAAGCAAATCTGCAAAGTAAAAAATGTACTGAGATGAAATACTACTTGTGTTGTCTAACTGCACGCAAAATTTAAGCTAATTTCAAACACTTTCACAGTATCAATTTAGCCTGCTAGAATTCAATAGTCTATCTCTTAAAACATGAACAAAGTAATATAAAAGGCATAAAAATTACTTCCAGATAACTTCCTTGTTAAAAATACTGAAGTATAGGGAACAAAGCTATTTTACCACATCCAGAAAATGGATGAGGTGTGAAAGAAATCTCTTGTTTAATGTGACCTTTGGCTGTACTTTTACTTGTCATCATTATGAAGTAGCTACTCTCAGTGCCAACACATAAGCTGTGTTATATTATCCCATAACAGTAGTAGCACATCTTTCAGGGAGTGTTTCATACTTCAAGAAGCTGGTGGCAGAATGCTCTGACAGCACTTACCTTTGTAGCTGCTTATAATAGGTCTTATTCAACAATAAGACCTCATTTACAAAAGGAAATAAGAGTGTACTAAATTTCAGAGAGCATATCGCATAAACTGGGATATGTTGAGGAACTCCCTTGGAGTTCTCAGCTTCAGTGAAAACATTCAAATAAGGAGAAATGCAAATTTCAGATTGGAACTCTGCCCCAAATAATAATATTCAGAGCTTTGTTACTGTGCACAGACCAAAAATACTGCATCATTAAGATCCGCAACATACTTGACTTTTCTTAACGCATGTAATTAAGAAAATATTTCTGGAAAGCAAATGAATTTGAAATTCAAGTAAGATTAATAGAACAAATACGACAAATTTACGTTTTATACAATGGTAGCAAGCTGCAGAATAAAAATCAGTAGCTATCATTATCTAAAGCTGTTCATCTAACACCACAGAAAGAAAAAACTATTGATACATACTGTACACACATTTTTATCCATGTATATAAATCAAAGGAAACAGCTTCCTTTAAGGCAAGCATATGAAGATACTAAAGCAAGATACAAATTAAATATTCATACATTCAATATTTCAAAATAAGGAATTTGGATATACACATGCATAATTTAAGTTCTATAGTGAAACCTGTCTACAGAGGCCATTTCTACTGTATTTCAACAGCATTGAAACTTGAAATGTACAATGCAGCCTTTCCATGCTGTGTTAAAACTTTAAAGTATATAGTAATTCATTTCAAGCACTAAACATAGAATAAAGGCCACATTATGCACACGGCACTTCTGCAGAGGAACTGCTGCTTTGCCCTATCCCTTACAGCTCTGAAACAGGGCTGTCAGTCCTGCAAGGTGGTTTTGGACTGCCCGAGGTACTCACTGGGAACTGAGGCCACACAGGCAACTGCAGGAACAAGGTGGCTCAGTGGCCCTGAAGAGCCCATCAGTCAGAACTGACTCCAAGTCAAATTCTGATTCCAGTCACCATTTTAAACTCTCTTGAGCTGGTGCTCACACCTAAAGCCTGAAATTGGCCCCTTACCCTGCCCTTACACATTCACTCAAGCCTCTACAGAATAAAGATGATATTTCAGACCTTTCTGACTGGCAGAGGAAAGGAACACATAAACAGGTATCACACTATGTTGTGCACTAGAAATGATTCTTTGTGATCACAGAACCTGAAAGTAGTTTCCATATAACAAAATAGGCATGTTAAATTTGAAGAGCTTATAAATTCCTGTGCAAAAAACACTGGGAGAAAAAAAACCCCCTTACTATCCACCTTACTTCCTTCAATTTGTATCTCCTTCTGCATGTCTAAAGATACCACCATTCCTCCCCATGTATTTAAAACCTTGCCACTGAAAAAGTACTCTCCATATGGGTTACTAATGTGAATATTTTATTTTCTTATTAAATGTTAAACGTATTAGCTCAAACATCAAACGCCTCATTTTAAAAACATCCATTTTACTGGGACAAAAAATATATGTTAACTGCAAGAATAATTAAAGAGTACTTATTAAGGGGAAATAAAGCTTCCCTATTTCTACACTGTTTAAAGTAAACATTTATCTTTGCCCCTTAAAGGTCACTCATTTGATCTCAACATACCTATGAAATCATAGAAGCAAAAGCTCAGTAAGTAGAAAAGTGGTCTTAAGCAATATAAAACTAAACAAAATTAGTATCTACATGGTAAATTACTTCATTGAAAACCATCTATGGATTCTGCAAAGAATATACTTTTGCCTTAGAGCTAGTACTTTAATTTTCAAGAACCAAGGAAAAAAAATCAAAACTAGTCAGTAACAATGCAGCGTTGAAAAGCAATAAACTCAAAATTAAGTTATAAATAATTTAAAGCATGTCATGAAGATGTATTAATAATTCATCAGATAAATAATTTACTAAATAATCAAATAAATAAATAATGAAATACATAAATAAATCAGCAAATAAATAATTCTGCAAAATAACCTAAACAATAAGTCACTAAAACAAATGACAAACCTACAAAACTACAATGATTTTCTAAATTCTGATAGTTTTAAATAAACAAATGTATATAAACTAGATCAATCTTTGGTGGATAGAGAAATATTTTTCATTGCTATTGGTGAATTCCTGATTACACTGTAGAAGGATACAATTTTAGATTTTACAAGAGTGCAGTTTTTCCTTTGTAAATTATTAACATGATTGCTACAATACATCCTGCTCTGTATTTTACATGTAATCCCTTTATGTGGCTCATTTTTCCCCCAAAAAATGAAAATCTCCTTACAACATTCTTAATTCACATATTTCTTTTTTTTTTTTTTTCCTGGGTGCAGTACTTACAAGACTGCAATAGTCTTCTTGGTGGTTCTCTTATTGTCTTCTGCAAACCTTCTGAAGTTTTGCTGCAGGGGAAAAACAAGTAGAATAACCTTAATTATTACAGATGGTATCTCATTCATTAGCAGATGACAACATTTTATTTGAAAGCACAAGAAAAGCTGTTTTATAATTCTACAAAGCAACTTAATGTGAAACAACCATTACAGTTTGCAGACTACGGAAAGTTTTTAGAAGTCTTTGGTGGAACGAGTTCAAGCAGACTGAGGCCTGTTTCTTGTATTTAAGCTGACACACAATCTGTGCAAACTGGCACTAATTCAGATGTAAAGACAAACCATGAGAAGGACAAAATACTTGGCTGACATCTAATGTTATCCTTGATTTTGGAAGTTCATAGTCCTTGAAAGAATACAGTGAGATCATTTAATATCCACTATCTAAGTAAATTCACAATTTAATTAGAATACTGAACTCAAAGCCAGCATTGGTACCACAAAGGTCAAAATCCACTCTTCTCCTCAATCAATTTTCAGTCTCCATTTATTTTAATGAATACTACTGACAGTCACCATAGCTTTCTTCAAAGTGGTACTCTGTAAATATAGCAGTTGAAGAAATGTGCCACAAGTGTAAGCATGTTATCAACTTTTATCCATTCTGTCAAAAAGATTATTTGCTTTCCATAACACACATTACATACAGGAAACAGACAGTTTTACCAACCATGCTACTCTCTGTACTGTAAAATGAAGGAATACATCAAACCTGAAGTTATATATTGTATACGTGCACAGGTTTTTGCTACTTGTTTTAAAGGAAGTCAGTTGTGCAGTGTTGTTTCTGCAAGTAATATCTCAAATTGCTGATGGTGCTGCTGTATTTCAGCATTTAAAAGCATAAAGGATAATTTACTCCTAAAACTACCTGGGCACGTTATATTTAACAAGTCTCAAATTCTCTTTAGGGATTATAATAAGAAACCACTTTGCTTAATCATAAATTTTATATTTATCTTGGCTAAACACCCTCCTTTGGATAGACTGCCATGTTTTGTCAAGAAAAATCAACAAAGTGGAAATGAAGTACTTGTTCTGTTGTGTGGTCATTCAAAAGAGTGTGTAGAAGTAATGTAAATGTGCACCAGCGCTGCTGATAATTTCACGCTCTCATACACTCATTTCAATTTGCTTTAAAAAGGACTATTCCTCCTGGCTAAATATAGTCATCATGAAAAAGCATACCTCCCCTTTGAGCTAATAACACTGCAAGCCCCAAGACACAACAGTACAAAAACTTCTATATTTTAAGGAATCTGAAGTACTTTCTTCTCACAGTACGTGTTTCTGAAGTGGGACAAATAAGACTGGGTTTTTTATCAAAGTATTCTCATTTAGTGTACAGATTTCTCTTTGAGAATGACAATTCATACCCACACCACATCTCTGAATCCCATCCAGCCCCAAAACAAATCATATATATCCCAAATGTTTCTTTTTAAAAGCAATGGGTCCTTGTAAAAGCAGCCTACACTTCCACGCATTAAAAGATTTAGAGGATTACTGGGACATACAATTGCTCTGGAGGTTCTGGAATCAGACCTTCTATAGAAGAATCATTTAGTCATAGAGCATTCATTTGCAGCTTTGGAGCCTCTGGTAGCAGTGATTTTTCCAAGAGTTACACTAGAGCTAAAACTGTAATTAGTTACTGACATCTTAAACCCAAATTTTTTCTTCCTTTTCACTTATTTTTTAATTACTTTCATGTTTAAGTTGGGCTTCTAATCTGTGGTTACAGAACTCACCTCCTCACACAACTACTTCTGTCTATAAACTGGAGGGTCATAATTATCTGCTCAAATAAGACATGTAAATCATTAAAAGAGGGACACAAACCAGCCAATAACCTGGTATACTGTCACCTTTCTCCCACTTGCAAATTCCACCCTACACAAAAGACAAAGACAGAAATTGAATTTGATTCTCTTCCTCTCTTCTGCCAGCTGGTCCTTTCCCCCCCTCACCCATCACAGCCCTCAAATATCGAATAGGTGCCTTACATAATGCAGATTATGAGGAAGATTTGTCAACAGAAGACTAAAGCAGAAGGCACTGATGTTCAGGTGTACTTCACAGAGAAGAACAGCAAAAATCAAGTAATCGTGTGCGTTCTCTACTTTGCCCAATCTGGAAACTGTGCTACAACAGGGATGCTCCCTTGCTGGCACTCAAGTTAATTTAGGTGTTAATTCAAGGAACTGGGTTGTAGCCCACACTTAAGAACAAATTTCAAATATTTACTATGGCAAAATCGTGAATCAGGCTCACAGTAAAAGGACTGAGCAACAAAGCTATTTCATTTTTCACCTTTAGATATTACCATTACCAGAAAGTTTCTTAGTTTGAAGGTACAAATCAGACTAAAAGAAACTACATACTGCTGCTTCCTTCTTTTGGCAACTCATGAATATAGGAAACAGGGAAACTTTAGAAAAAGATGTCCATGTAATACCAAAATTTAGGATTTTTTTTAATACTCAAGAGTAAACACAGGGAGAAGGAGAAAGGCTGAACAGAGCTGCTTAACTAGATTACAGTTAATGAAAGTTAATGTAACCACTACATTCTGACCCACTTTTCAATGATTCCTGAAATTGTTATAAAGTTACACAAAATGTTTTGCATCATCAAAAAAAAAAAAAAGAAAAAAACAAACAAAAAAAAAACCTACAAGCATTTATTATATTTAGGAACTTAATGTGGATTTCAAGACTAGAAGGTTCATTATTGTGCCACAATTTCCACCTCCCCTATTTATTGCAACCTATTAATTAAGTTAAAAATTATTTGTTTAGTCCACTTCACAGAGAAAGATACTTTTGTGACACAGTACAGTACCTCATAAAAACTTTAAATGTATCTGATTTTTTTAATCATAAAAAGCCAAAATGTGCTTTTTAGACATATTGTTAAGCCTCACTAAAAACCTGTAAAAGTAACTTAGTCCTACAATGTTATAGAATAATTTTGGGTATGTTTTTGGTAAAAACTTTTGAGTATTTCTGAATAACATATCAACCAGCTTCTTCCAATTGTCTCTAAGGTAAAAAATCAATTCTAAAATTTTGAAACAGAGCAAAATGCTAAATCCCAAACTACTGAATCACTTCCTATCAATATAAAACATAGCTCATTTGACTGTTATGACCCACATTTCCTAGTAGATTTTTAGATAAAAACAAGCAGATTACCAGCAAAGGTTTATCTCAAATTCCCACACGTACAGCATGCCACATTAAATATATGCAAATCAACCTCTTTCTCCTCTAGTTTTTTGAGCTGACAACTCATATGACCTGAAGCCATGGTTAACGATTACAATTATTTGACTTTCATATTTATACAATCAGTCATCAGATATGCATGTTAATTGATTTTAACAGATAGTTTTGTATTCCAATGATCAACAGTAAGGGTACATTTTACCAACTTCTTGATTTATAAGAAAATAAAAGTTTTCACAATTAACTCTTCATTGTATTGATTTGCAATATTCAATGGAACTTCTCAATAATATGTTAACCTGGAATGACTTCAAAATAAGGAATCTTAATTTTGGTAGCAAAATTTAAATTTTCCAATTACAGATACTCTTCTATTGTGTTTAAAATTTATCTAAACAATGCATTGTCAATTTATTAGAATTGATGAAAGATAATTTATACTTAAATGGACTGAGCAAACAAGTAGCTTGCAGTTATTTAATAACCACATTTTGCCACTTAAAAGTTCATTTCTCTTTTTCAAAGAGCCTTAGCCATACACTCCTGGATTTTAATAAGCCCCCAGATGTCATACATATGACAGAGTACAACACAAACAAAGATCCTTATTTTTCAAGTAATATGCTTAAGGCCGAAGGGTTCCTCTGTTGTCATCTCTAAATATATTAACTGAACTGTTTGTTTTGTTTTTTTAAGATGGCTGAAGATTTATTCTCTGCAATTAAACTTTTATTTTGGATGTCCTATTTCTGGAAGCATAAAATAAGAAATTACAAATTGCACATATTTTCCAGTGAAGAATTGACTATCTTCTAAGATTATACAATGCGCAATCATTACCTTCCACAATTAATGGTTGTTGTTCTTTAAGTCTATTCATATAAAAGAGTGGATATTGCATTTTACTCTCAAAAAGATCAGATCATATCTTGTTCTATAGAAGGGCTCTCCCAATTTAGGCCTTAATTGCTGTTGTACTAACTGATCATGCACTGATTTTGGTAAAGAAAGAGCTGCTGGATCCCTTTCTCAGCATATTTGAATACCAGTATAGATATATTTTATTTCTGAAAAATGCAGAATCTTTCTGTTTTCTATAAATAACTGAATGAGGTTCAGAGACTATTCAGCTTTTATTCAGGTGAGCTTTGTACACTTCAAGTTCTGCTACTATTCCCTTTTTGCTCTGGTAGCTCAAATTAATTTCAAGTGAGATTTATCCACTATGAGATTCTGAGACATTCTCCATAACAAAAAGAGACACAAGCACACTCACGTAGATATGAAATGCTTATTCAAGTTCTTGTAATGGACCAAGGACAGAAGAAACTCGAAGTCATATTGCACAACCATGAATAAGCACCTTAACCCATAAAACACTATTTAATAGACTTCTCTGACTTCTAAAATGTCTTGATTTCACACTGAACATAATGAGAAAGTTAGTGAATATATGATGGGATTCTGTTCCTTACTTAATAGCTGTTTTCCTTAAAATAAGGTCTGGCAACATGACAAATACTGATAAGGCAAATAAATTCTCTTCAATCTTTCCCTTACTGGGAAATAACTTCTTGGCCTTTAACAGATCTTGATTTAATTCTGAATATAACAAGAAAGTGTGCAGGTCTGCAGAAAGAGGAAATACATTCTACTATAATCACTAACCCCATTTGAACACCACAGATAAGTGCAGAAAGACCATGGCTTATTTTCTACAATTCAGCGCTATGAGGACTGACTGAAAGGTTTAGACTTTTGCAGCCAAGGCAGACCTTAAGATAAATGAAAATGTGAAGTAAAGATGCTACACTTATATGTGGAACTTCAATATAAATAGCCAGAAGAAAGCAGTGGGAAATATATGATATAATAATCTACATATATATTTTACATGTAGATCTCCAATAAACTTAGAAAATAGATATAATTCCTAGTTTCTGAGACTGTTTTCTCTCCCCACTTCTCTTTGAACTTGACTGTTAAAAATTACAAACCTGGTCATGTCAGCTATGAAGAAAAAAAAAATCAAAATTTAACAATTGAATTACGTATGGTTTGACTAAGCCTAAGAAGTCCTAGTCTGACTCCTAAATAGGGCACATTCATCTACATCACAGGAAATAGGGTCACACCAAGCTGCCAAGCAGTCACTAGTGGGGTTCTGCAGGGCTCCATTTTAGGTCAGTGCTCTTTGGTGTCTTCATAAATTATTTGGATGCAGGACTCAAAGGTATACTAAGTTTCCTGACAACACTAAACTGGGAGGAGATGTCGACTCCTTCCATGGCAGAGAGGCCATTCAGAACCATTTTAGCAAACTGAATAGCTGGCAATCACCAGCTGTCTGACAATTTACAAGGCCAAATGCTGGATTCTGCAGCTGGGACCGGGCAACCCTGGATGTATGGACAGACTGGGGCACAACAGGGGACAGCAACCCCATGGAAAACGACTGGGGCTCCAGTCAGTGGTGAATGGATGCTGACTCAGCAGAGGCCTGGCAGCCAGGAGGGTCAACCCCATCCTGGGGTGCATCAGGCACAGCATCACCAGCCAGGCAACAGAGGGGATTGCTCCGCTCTGCACTCATCCTGAATACTGTGTGCAGTTTTGGGCACTGCAATGGAAGAATGATATAAAGCTATATCAAAGCTATAAAGCACAGAGGGCCACAAGGAGCATGCAGGCTCTCGAGGGGAAGACTTACAAAGGGCAGCTGAGGTCATTTGGTTTGTTCAGCCTGGAGGAGACAGAGGGGAGATGTGCAGTTACAACTTCTTTGTGAGGGGAGAAGCAGGAGCAGGCACTGATCTCTGCTCTGTGGTGGCCAGTGACAGGACCCAAGGGAATGGCCTGGAGTTATGTCACGGGAGGTTTAGGTTGGATACTTGAAATAGGTTTTTTCACTCAGAGAGTGGTTCCTCAGGGAAGTGGTCACAGCACTAACCCTGACAGAGTCCATGAAGCATTTGGGTAACACTCTCAGTACATGGTGTGATTCTTGGGGCTGTACTGCGCAGAGCTGGGAGTGGGACCTGATGATCCCTGAGGGTCCCTTCCCACTCAGGATATTCTTTGATTCTATAATTAATTGAGGTTACAATTTATAAAAACATTTTCACAAGAAGCCTGAACCTAGATTAAAGTGCAGAAACAAAAGAAAATACTGTTTGCTACTATCTTTTAACAGTATGTTAATTGCTCATATTGAAGATTGATGATTAGAAGTAGCAAATTATTAACAATACTCACTATATTTACTAAAAACTGAGAGAAAAAAAAGAGTAGAAAACAATTGGTGATACTTTCTGATGACAACTTTTATATGGAGAGTTGCATCTACAGTAAATTCCACAGTTAAAGGTTGAACTAAGGCAATGTGTAGAAAAAGATCAATAAAACACATTCTGGGAAATAGTGTATCTAAAAAATGTCCAGTTCAACGACAAACATGAGTTCAGGGATAGCAAGCCACCATTCAGACATTTTGGATCACTGAGACTATTAAGGGGATTGTGACAGGGTCAACTGAGTGAAAAAAATCCAGAAGTTCAGTATGAGTGGCTTAGTATCCAACAGTCTATGCATAATCTTAGTCATAAATATGAAGCTGAATCCAGGAAATCCAGAAAACCACCTACTATACTGTCCCTGTTGCACAGTAATGTGTCCTTTGGTACTATTTCACACACAAGAAATGGGGACGTTGAATACTACTAGGTAGGTAAGTTTAGTTACCTGTATCCACTGGTGATCACATTTGATCAGATACAGGAATAAGGGTCTTCCATTGTCCTTGATGTAGAAAGTATAGTCTTTAGGATGTTTAATTAACTTCATACCAAAAATATTTAACTACTTTGCAACTCACTGTATAACCTCAAAAAAAAAAAAAAAAGATATTATCCATCAGCTGGATCAGTTCTCTACAGCCATATGAACTCCAGCAAAGGTGCAAGGCATGGAAGGAAAAATACCAAAAAATGGGAACAGAGAGGAGAAAATTTTGATCATGTTGATGACAAATTTATCTATGTTCACACACAGGTTATCTAGATGTGATAAAAATCACATTCATAAAAACTCCAACTGTCAATCTGCAAAACAGAAAAGATGTTTCATTTTTACCAATACTCGCCCTTCGTAAATGTCACTCCATTTTATCATGGTGACTGAATTTCAATGGACTTGGTAACATTAAGAAACAGATTATTAAGATCTACATTAGTTTGCTTGCATAAAACCAGTCCACTACTTGGATGCTGCCTGTTTATAACAAAGTGGTACATGAATACTGCTTAAGTGGCCAAATGCCTCTTGTGACATGAAGACTCCTTTTGAGACTCCCAGGGTCACCAGAACTATGCCTTGTGGCATCCACATGGACAAAACACAGAAACTCCACTGCTAAGAAAAATGAAAGGCTGCACAGTTTCTCTTTGAACAAGTAACTATTTTACACAGAATCATCAAGCTACTGAATGCAAACCACAGCAGAAAACTGCTGCAAATTTCAATCCTGTTAGTGGATACATGAATTTAGGGAAGAGGATGTAAGTATCATCACTGTAGGGCAAAATTGCTGGGTTTTATTTTAAACATGCTCAAACTCAATGTTTAACTTAAACATTTAAGAGTGATTTGAGCCTGTAAGTTTTACATCTCTTGCCACCTGAAACTGGCGATCCAAATGTCTATAATAGCACATTTGAAATGCTGAGTTATATTAATCTCATACTAACTATAGCAGTTCAATTTCAACAAATTTCTCAGGGTTTTTGCATATTGCTGAATAAATGACTCTGGAATTAGCTTACTTTTCTTGGAGGCATTATATGAGATTATTTCTTAGTCTCCTCCTCTTTGATTTAGTACACATCTTCAGATAATTTATTAATGTTTTGGATATCTCATTCATCATCTATTATTACTAGTGTCATAAATTAGAGGAATGGAACAAAGCACTGGACTATATGCTTTTTCTACATTCATCAATAAAACAGCTACCTCTGTTAGCAAACACTCTGTAAAGTACTTGGTTTACCCACTAAGATGAGAACAGAAGCAGTTTTTTAACTAAACTCCCAAAACAGATTAGATTTATAATATAAGAGGCTATTAATGAAATGAAAATTAGGGCTGCACTTTAGAATATAAAAGTGTAGAAATAACTGGTTTGCAAAACACAAAAGCAAATGTCAAACATTTCTATGTCTTCTAAAATACTCAGCTGAATTAGAAGCTGATGAATGCCAGATTTTACCTGGAAAATGGATTAATTGTTAAAAGTGCTATAATTCTGACAGCATACTGTAAAACCATAAAGAGAAGGAAAGATTCAACCAACAGAAATTTAAATGTCAACATTTAAATCAGTGGTAATATTGCTCAAGAAGAAAAGTTGCCTGAACTGGTGGTAAGTAGGAAAAATGAAATCCCTTGCCTTTTCATTTTTTGTTTTTTTCTTTCTTCTTTAGGTTTTTTGGTTTGTATTTTTTTAACAGTCTAAACACAAAGGACATTGGAAAATACAACAGTGAAAATTCTATAATATTTTCAAGATAATGGATATTAGTGGGAATCCTATAGGTAATAAATTACATAGCAGTATACTATTCTACACCAAGTACTTGAAAAGAGACAGAACTAACATTATAATGAAAACATTAACTACTGACTTTAAAAGGTCATTATGCTTGCATTAAATTACATACTGGAATTAAATCTAAATATCCAAAAATCAGGTTTTGTTGTTTTATGTAGAGACTATTGATCTATTTTGTGCATGTTTGCTGTTTACATTCCTTTAACTAAATCTCTCATTAAGACAAATTAGTATTTTGTATGATGCAATACTGCACTCACCTCTTTCCTAACTGTTTGTTGAAAATATTTAAGCCAGGGTTAGGATTTCAGCAATGGAATGAGATACAGAATTTAAATTCTTATAGAAGAAAAGAACTCCAAAGTTTAGATTGGAAGTCAATAAAACACTTAAAGTGGCAACTGTATATATAATTTCTTCATGGGAAGAAATTCTTTCATCTTTAGGTAATACAGATTAGATATTTCAAGCTTCAATTCAAGCTTTTTGTTGAAAACAACAAAATAAAAGTTTCCAACTAAATTAGAAGTTTCTTATTGTGCACCTCTAATTCAGGACCCTCATTATTTTCTTTATAGAACCTTCACTATCTGTAACAACTGATGATTAATAAAACATAATTGTAAGCGGCTTTTAAAGCTATTTCAACTCACCACAGTTACACTCCCCTGAAGTTACAAGAGTGGAGCAGAAAATAACTATATGAGCCGCACTTTTTGTTAGTCTCCAGTTTGGTCAGTTTGGCAATGATTGTACCTCTTATTCAATCTGTAAAGCCAGTTTGCAATCAAAAATAACCTTATCATTACATGATGAAAATAAGTAGTACCCTCTTTGTACCAAAGTGCACTTGGTTTGAACATTTACATAAAGGGGAGAAGACAACCCCTTCTCTGATTTAGAGAAGCCATTTGCACTCTCTTATCTCTGCCTCACTTCAGATAACAATGCACACTGTCAGCAAAATGCTAAAAGTTAATCTTCTCTCTCACAATTATGGTATTCACCCATTAGTAGGTCCCCTGAATTCAATTTTCACTCTTGGTGAATTTCTAACTTCTACAATGGGAAACTCAAATAGACAAGAGACTATAAAATAATTCTCTGGTGAAAAAGGACTTAACTGAACCTGGTCTCCCATAGCCAATGGATTTGCTCTAGCAACCGAGGGAGTAGTCAAAAAACAGAAGTGTTGACAATGGCAACATTCCCTCATGCAAGAATTTCCTTGACTTAAGTGTTTCCAAAATATATGAGATTTTTACCCTTCCTGTCTTTTGGTTCATTGAGTGAAGAACCTATGTCTGCACAGAATTCTTAACAGAACCTCAAATCAGGGAACGTGCCAACTTCAGACCAACTTCAATATATTAGCCTTGGGACACCTGGAAGAAGGTTTTCCTTTTCCTCATCCTAAAGAGATTATTACTTCCTTATCTAAAACTTTACAACAAAATCCCAGTGAAGGGTAACTACATTATTTTCCAGATAAATAAGCAGGTAACCTGTTCATTATTCTGAATACACAATTTCACTTGCTGGTAACAGATTTTAATGTTAATTAATGACTGTATAAAAGTACTGGAAAATCATGGAAAGAATGCTTTAGCTCATCCCAGATGGAATGTGGAATACAAGACCCCAATTTCCTTAAATATGTTATACCAACATAACTTTCCTTTAACTCTTGCTACCTAATTCTCTAAACTTTCAGATCTGCTGAAAATATCATCAATGAAGAACAAGTTGCATGCTGAACAGACACCAACTAACCACTGAGAAGTAAATAAAAATAGCATTTATTTAGTTAGAACACAGAATAAAATCAATGGAATCTTTAATTAAATAATTTTCTCTTTTTAGATTTATTTTTATTGTAGGTACTGCAAGACACAAAGTTCTGTCTTCTTTTTAGCATAAGGTATCCAGAAGGCTTCAGATACTTATATACCTGCCAGATAGGATCAGTACTTGTAAATGTTGACTCTTAACTTGATTTTAAGGGACACCACTGTTACATTTTCTAATTAGAGAAATTACGTGAAATTTAAACCATACCTTCTCAGCCACACCATATCCTCTAAAATGTACTAGTACAATTGAGTACCTATTCTCAGACATATTTTTAAGCTCCATATATTAGAACATTCATTCATATTGTTGATAGAAGCGCATGTGGTCCTGCAATTATCTAACATATTTATGACTGGTACAAAAAGCCAAGCAGGACACTTGAAATCCTATTACCACAAAGTACTGGTTGAATGCAAGAGGAGAACTGGGAAGATGGTATTCTGAAGCAAGCAGACAGGTAGGTAGCAGTGGAGAGCCAAAGCTGACAACACCAGGACCAAAGACAGAACCCCCCCACAGGGGGCTGTAAACTAATTTCCTCAATTATTACCGCTAAGTAAAGAAGTTTACTAGAGCTACACGATTTAACAACTGTTAAACCAGCACTGCTAAATTCAGAAACCACTAAAAACATACTACAAATTGTCGCAAAGAAATAGGGCTTGTTTACTCCTCATTACGGTGTCAGTGAGTCAAAGAGTTGATTTTAAACAACAAAAGCCTGACAGACGAAAATGCGCCAGCTCTGTCAGACTCCTGCAAGAGAAAGTCAAGGCTCAAATGATTGCGTTGATCTTTGACTGAAAGTGTAAAACAAGTCAGTTTCTTCAAAGCCAAACATAACACTGAAGCAACAATAAGGAATGTTTTAGTTTTTTCCACACAATGAATTTTTTGAAGTCATGAGCTCTGGAAGTTTTTAATCACACTAAAAAAGCATTAGCAAGGCAAATGTATATGACCCAGGCCCATATAACCACAGGACTGGTTTTCCTGACTAATGTTATTTTTCTTTCTCTCACATAAATTCCAGTATCAATTCCTCTTAATAATAGATGCTCCCGATTTTTTAACCAGTTTTTAACCCACATTTTCTTTCCCTATCTAAATCCAAACAATAATTCGTATTTGTTCACTGACTAAACTCCAAAGTATCTGTATTTTATTACTCACATGGAAATTGGAGTGCTATACTCAAGACTCCAAGATAAAACACTTCACTGACACAGATCAGAATCGAAAATTAATCCCATTTAAATACTAACAGCCTTAAGACACATGATTTTATACTTTTAATTTAAATAAAGGTAATTGAAAATACCAGAAGTATTCTGGTATTCTTAGCTATCCCTCCTGAACTCCTGATTCTCAGGATGACCACCTATGTCTTACCTAAGTCTTTTCATTCCTTTTTAAAAAAGTCTACATACTAAATCTGTCTCAATGTATGTTCCAGTGTAATTTTATGTCTTATTTATTAATATTTCTGCTACCACTCATTAAAAATCAGTTTAATCACTGTTTACCTTCGAATTTTAGACATAACTTTATTTGAAGTAAAATTTTAGCCCATACAAAGGAAACTAATTTTTTCCGTACTGCAGACATCATTACCCTCACAGAAGAGTAAGGAGCAGAAACTAAGTTAATGACTGGAATCAGAGCCAGAAATACTGGACAGACAATAGTTTAATTTAACCAATTGTTACACAATCTCTTCCTCCCACCTCTCACCCCCTATAAACTTATCTTGATTATAATTATATTGGTCAGTTCAAGTTTGTTTAGCCACAGATCTTTCCATCACTGACATCAACAGTGAAGGACTTAGAAGTGGAAATCAATTTTGTCTTCCTGGAACAAATCTTAAGCATCTAGAAGCTCAGGACCCCAATATATGACTTCGGGAACTAAGTGCTTAGTAGGCATCTGGAAAGTAATGAATTATTTCACTTAGCTGTACCAGCACTTTACTATCCATTTTACATAAGAATTCGTAATGATAACAAGCATATTGCTTGGCATGGAGCAAAACCACGCAGGCAACCAACAGATATTTCCTCTGACCCCTGTCAGATCAATTACTTTTGGTAAAAGAGACAAATGCCTTCAGAACAGCAGGGCAAGACAACAGAATTCCTCTAAAATGATAGAAACAGCGAAGAATATATACTGCGAAGAAGTGAAAAAGGTTTTAAAAATAATTCACTGGAGTATTTCTCTGTACCACTAGTAAAGCACAGCATGCTACACTATACTTTATAGTAAAATAATTTCATGACATCATGTGCTTGACAGAGAAAGATGGCATAGGCTACCTATCCAGAATGCTTGCCATTGAAAACACTTTATTTTAACTGAATAGAATTGTTTAAGATCATCACCTTCAAGATTATCAAATCAAACCATTAACACTGCCAAGCTTACCATGCTCCCAAGTGCCACATCCAAACATATTTTAAATATCTTCAGGGATGGTGACCCAACCATTTCCCTGGGGAGCCTGCTTCAATGTTTGACAAATGTTTTGGTGGAGAAATTTTTCCTAATAGCTAATATAAACTTTCCCCAGTACAACTTGAGGGTGTCTCCTCTTATCCTGTCACTTGTTACCCAGAGAAGAGACTAACCCCTGCCTGCACACAACCTCCTTTCAGGTAGTTGTAGACAGCAGTAAAGTCTCCCCTGAGCCTCCTTTTCTAGAGGCAAAACAACTCCAGCTCCCTCAGCCACTCCTCATGCACTCCAGACCCTTTACCAGCTTCACTGTCCTTCTCTGGACTTACTCCAGACCTCAGTGTATTTCTGGTACACAGGATTCAAGGTGTGCCCTCAACAGTGCACAGCAGAAGGGAACAATCCCTGCCCTTGTCCTGCTGGCCACACTACTGCTGACACAGGTCAGGATGCCAATGGCCTTTCTGGCCACCTGGGCTCACTCCTGGCTCATGTGCTGTCAACCAGTCCTTTTCCTCCAGGAAGCTTTCCAGCCACTCTGTCCCAGTCTGTAGCACTGCCTGGGGCTGATGTACTCAAGGGCAGGACTCAGCACTTGGCCTCGTTGAATCTCAGACCACTGGCCTCAGCTCATGATCCAGCCTGTCCAGATCCTTCTGCAGAGGCTTCCTACCCTCCAGCAGATGAACACTCTTGCCAAACTTGGTGTCAGCTGCAAAATGACTGAGTGTGCACTCCTTCCCCTCAACCACACACTTGATAAAAGTATTAAACAGGATTTGTCTCACTACTGAGTTCTGGGAGCATCACTGTTATCTGTCACCAGC
Organism: Erithacus rubecula; assembly: GCF_903797595.1. NCBI lineage: Eukaryota > Metazoa > Chordata > Aves > Passeriformes > Muscicapidae > Erithacus > Erithacus rubecula. The sequence continues at coordinate 34,920,766 of NC_136689.1, forward strand.
TGAATGTAACTCCCTTCACCACCACTCTCTGGGCCTGGCCAGCCAGCCCATTTTTACCCACTGCAGCATTGGTCTATCCAACCTATGAGCAGCCAGTATCTCCAGGACAATGCTGTGGAAAACAATGGCAAAGACCTAAAGTCCAGGTAGACAACATCCGCAGACTTCTCCTCACCCAGTAAGCAGGTCACCTTGTCATAAAGAGAGATGAGGCTGGTCAAACAGGACTTGCCTTTTCATAAACCCATGCTGGCTGGGTCTGATCATGAGGTTGTCCTGTACATACCATGTGATGGCATTCAAGATGAATGCCTTAAATTTACACTTTTTAACCTTAAATTTGCACACACAATACAAACAATACCTACTATAAAAAGAAAATAGCTTACCTGATGAGATCAGTTAAAATCCAAAACCTAAACACAAAGCCAAGTAAACCAAAAACAGCAGGAATGATTACCATGTAATTTTTATATCTTGTATTTACCTATCTTCTGTACTTTTACTAATTTAAAATATATCAACTTAGAAAATGCAATGCAAAGTTAACATTTTTTATTATAAGGGATTATCTTCAGGTCAAAAGAGTTACATTCTGAATACAAATTTCACATGATCTTAAAAGAAAAAAATAAATCTGCTGCATCTCTATCTACTAGTCACATGACAAGACAATGTGAAGCTTACATCATTCAAGGATTATCAAGATAGATGTGTGTTTAATTATTAGTTTGCAACCATTCAAAGACCTAGTAATTCATTTATCCTCCTTTATTCCACATGCAGAAGAAGAAACTCCTTGAATTAAATTCCCACTTCACTGACTGTAACCTTGAACCAGTAAGATGTAGAATTAAAACTAAGATACAAAGTTCTTAGTAAATGCAGGTCTAATTTACTTTTAACTTAGTGAATTTCAAAACTTTGTTGTGCTCTCATGGTTCAAATATAAGAATGGACCATTTCATTAGCTGTAATACAGAACTAGCTGCCATAAAATTATCTTTATCCACAAATCAGTTACTGAAGTTAGCAGTGCATAACAAGCAGACTTTAGTTTAGAATCACAGAACCAAAGAATATCCTGAGTTGGAAGGGATCCCTGAGTCCAGCTCCAGGCCCTGCACTGGACACTGCAAGAATCACACTATGTGCTGTCCAAACACTTCCTGAATGCTGTCAGGCTTGGTGCTGTGACCACCTCCCTGGGGAGCCCGTTCCAGTAGCCAGCCACCCTCTGGATGAACAACCTTTCCCTGACAACAAATGCAGTCCAACTACAAGACTGCAGGAAATTCCTAATGACCTATGGCAGCAGTACCGTGTAGGTAAAGAAAGTCCATATGGTGAACAAAACAGTCATTCCTGGCTTTTTTTTTCCCGTGTAAGCACATTTCGATGCTGTTTAGGAATGGCAGCAGTTTTCTGGCCTGATCTTCTTAAGATCAAGATTCATCGAAAGCAGAGAGAATTTCCTTATAATAGTATGCATATAGATAAGGTTTACAAATCTGATACAGAATTCTAAAATGTTTATATGTATGCACAGAACCTCTTATACTGACTAAATATTGAAAATCTCCCAGCATCTACTATGGCTTTATGAAAGAGATGTAAATGAAAAAAGAAACAACTATTTTTTTTCTTTTTAGTTCTCTAGAGAATTAAGAGAATAGGCAGTTGAAACACATATCATGAACTGTCATAAGCAAGACAGATTGACTGACATAAGATCCACCACAGCTAAGTGGTCAAATATGCTTAAGTACATATGACTATTTCAATTAATGAATGAAAAACGTTTTTCTTTGTCAGTAACACATTACCAATTGGCCTTACTGAACATTAAAAAGTGTGATAATCAGGTGTATAATGAAAAAAATCAAAGCAAAAAGATAATTTAGTTTTGGGCAGAACATGATCAGAGGACATCCAACTGAACAAAGTGAAGGTGATTGTTCTGAGCCATGTTGAGTCTAAGACTTCCATTGTGCCTAGTCAATAGACTGGGACTAAATACAGATGTTTCTACTCCAACCTAGTACAGTACTGGGGTTTATTTGCTTATACTTGGTGACAGACATTTTTTCTTTTAAATTTCATGCCAAATATCATTTGGTGGCACCACAACGCGTACAATGGGGCAAACACTGAGGAGCACCTCTCATGGATACCAGAAACTTGTTCTATTTCTGCAGAAATGCAGTTCAAATTAAGGTTCAAATGGGCAGAAGGAAACAGAAAATCAGCTTTAATCTCATCTTATCATTGTCATTCACTCTAGACCTAGAGCCATTCCACTACCAAGTTGCAGCTGCACCACTAATCAGGGGCAGCTAACTCAGTGTCAATTTGAGAGGTCACAAAGCAATTCTCTGCAAGAGATCAGGTCAGCCTAGGGCACAGGGAGTTTGCAGGTTTATTAGTTTTTTTTTTTTTTTCTTCTACCACAGTATTAATAAAATAACTAGTCTTTCAAGAACCATTGGAATTTATACATGCCCATGGATGCAGTAATGCCTAGCATAGTCGAGGCGGTCAGATGACCTGTGATCAGCTGTCACAGAGGTTACAGCAGGGTGTTGAACTTTGAGCTCTTGCTTCAAGACAGTCCACTTCAGAAACACTGAAGAAGGTGGATGGCACAGCTAGAGCACCAAAAGGAAGGTACGAAAGCAAATGTCCAGCACAGAACAGAAATTTTCTCTCACTTATGCAAGATGACAGACACCACTTAGATTTGTTTTCATTTGTTTACCTGTACAGGCAATTAGAAAGTCTACCTGCATTTCATTTTCACTTCTCTGTTTTCTTTTACCTGTGACTTCAAGTCACTGTATCACAACGGTGGCAGGGACTTTGAGAGGAATTGACAGTTTCTGAGGCCTCAGCCTCAGAAGAATGCGAATGTCACATGAAAGTAGAAATGCTTTGAAACATTCTGTTAAGTTATTGAAACTATGGAAATGTATCTCAAATTACAGAAAAGAAGTTAGTATATCAAGAGCGGCTACATGGAAAGTCACACAACCCAGTGGATTCCATAAAGAGACATAGCATTGAATCATGACAAACCCATTACTAGCTACTAAAACAAAATTCTGGAATTGACACTGGTTTCAGTCCCTTCAAAACTAAGCAAAATGAACAAGAATAAAATTGGCATGGCCAATGACATTTCACCAAGCAAAATTCTTAACTGTAGACAGGAATTAGTTTCAAGTGAAATGTCAGTTAATTTATTGCTGTCAGTTCAGGATACATTGCAATGATGAAATCATTGCAAAATATAACTCAGGACTTTGAAAGATAAATTCTTTCACATTCAAAAAATGAAACGGCTACCCAACCTTCACTTACTCTGAAGTTAACCTGAATAATAATTTTGAGAGTTGTCTGGTCAGGGCAAATAAGAAACATTAACCGAAATACCATATTAGCAATTTGGAGACTTGCTGGCAACTTGAGTATATTTTTTTAAGATGAAATAGTGAAGATGGTATACTGAACACATCAGAAAGACTGTCACCTTAATGTAATGTACTGCTACAGATATATTTATTTCTAAAGTAAATTGAATGTTTGAGTAAAAAGATAAATCCTTGACCAGTTTTTTCTCTCAGTATCAAATACATCTCTGTCACCATTTTACCACTCAGGTTCAAAACAAGATCTACATTAGCACATCTTCACCTTCCAATATATTCAGATCTCACCTGAAACTTTGTTGTTCATGTTGTTTTGTACAAAACCTAGATTCAACCTGCCTATACATCCAAAATTTTCATTTACCCCACTTACTAATGAGATTCAACTTGCCTCCCAGTCAATCCATCCAGTGCAGTTTCTAAAATGCTCATCTCACTGGTTGCCAAAATTTTCAACAACTGTAAAGACAGTCCTCTTGAATGATCAAACTTCTCATCAGCAATTTTACATTACTCTTATTTGCATCTTTATCATTGGATACCATTATACAATAATGGAAGACAACACGAGTAAAAATGCCTGTAGAAGACTGTATTCCAGTACTACTACAAATACAGTGAGCCAATACAATCTACTTCAATACCTAATGCTGTATCTTGACTTGTAGTGCATTTGTTCCTCCCTGCCCACATTTCTTTTCTAGTAAGCAGTTACATGGTGCTTAGCTGCCTACTGTGGTTAAACCTCAACACCACCCTACAATTATTTCTGTTGCAGCTGGATCTCCTCACAGCTTGAAGACGTAAAAGCATGTGCTTGACATACACAAAAATCAGACAAACAAAATGTTGAGACATACTCTGTAAAAAAAACCAAAACAAAAAAGAGTAATGGCCAGTTCAAGACACACTTTTTGTGTTATTGAGTTTGATTTTATTCCATATTTCCAGAAGGTAGAATCTTAAAAGAATGCTAGATTCTTTCATGCTTAGGAAAATCCACAGCTGCAAGCATTAGAGCAAAGTAAAACTGAAAAAGGAAAGAGGGATCAAAGATAAATGCTCTTTGCTAAAAAAAAAAAAAAAAAAAAAAAAAAAAAAAAAAAAAAAAAAAAAAAAAAAAAAAGACTATTAGACTATTCAATGCCAGTTAATAAGCTTTATACTGGAGATTTTCCTCTTAAAGCCACTGGCTTAAGTCCTTGTCACTCACCTTCTACCTGCACATTGTTCTTTCTCAACTCATATGGCTCAATCTAGGCTGAATCATTACTTCTGGAAGAGGACAGTATGAGTTTGAAGCTTTTGAGCATAACAGAAATTGCAAGATCATCCCAAGTATCACTGAAAGCTAACTCAAAACACTGACAAAAGACTGACTATCTGTACCAGGAAGTATGTAACACACTTAGGGACTAAATGATAATTAACAGCAGCTCTGCAAGACTACGCTCTCCAGTCAACATACAAAAATTACAGCATGAGTCTAAGAACACACTTTTATCCCAATCTGGGTAAGCTGTTACAAGTAGAAAAATTATGTTCACTTAGCCCACATTTGCCCTCTTCCCAGATAAAATTACTCACAGTGGAAATTATAACCATGACTGATCATACACTATTACTGTAAATTAATGTAAAAATCTAGTCTCCCCCAACAGCAATGAAATAGCAACAGTTCTAACTCTCTAATTCCTGGCATATGTCAGTTTTGAATACTTGACTATTGACTTATAGGGAGAACTACATATTTTTCATCTAATATACAAGAATTTTGACAGTTTATCAAAAACCCGCTAAAGACCAGAACAAAAATGTTTAACAACAAAAAACAAGTTAGGACTTTCTCCAATCACTGAGACTTCAGAGAGCATAGGAATGCAATAAAGTAACATAGCATCTCAGCAGGATTTGTGACAGTTGACAGTGCCACTTGGTCTTTCAGTATGTGTACCTCAATCCATCCCAGTTATGCCAAATGTCAAAGTGGAATTCTAGGTTTAGTGACAGTAGCTGCTACTGTTCTTCGCTCCTCCCCATTCAGTTTTGTAAGGACTGAACCCTGTGATAAACTAATTCTGAATTTTTGAGTAAAGACAGCATGACTGCACCAAATATATTTCTGACATCATCCTCATCATCACCTATGGCTATTAAGAATTAACATTAATTTGTATCTGTCCAATATGCGCTTCATTTCTTCTTAGGTACCTAATTCCCCACACTTCACTTCAAAGAATGTACCGAAGGCTCAAAATAAAAGTTGTAAGAGACAAAAGACTGGGCAGCTTTTCCATCTCTGCAAACTGGCGTTTGACACTCTATCTTGAAGGTGTGTCAAACCAGCCATCAACCTCAATGGTCAAAGGTGGGAACCAAAAGCAATCAGCAAGCTCCTTGGGTCCATATACATTTCTGAAAAATGTGTATTATGAAAGGGACCACAAGCAGCTAGCTGGCAACCAACTGAAAATGCAGCAGGCACATCCTGCCTTATACATATCTCATTCTATCAATCCCTCAAAATCTCTTTTTAATTCCCTGACTTGCAATGGAGCCTCAACCATAATCTTGCCCCTAAATCAAGCAATCTGCAAATCAAGACTCATGGGAAGTATAATGAATAGGAGTTGGGACTATAGCATGCACCCAAAAACCAAAATAGCCTTCCAGTAGAACTGGCCCTGACTACAGAAGGTAATCTCATGAGAAAAGGACCAAGTGTACAGCATTTATACTGCCTTACAGTTTTTTTTCACAAATCTATATAGGAACGAATTTTTAGTTTGAAGTTAACTGCCTGAAACAAACTTACTTAAAGTAATAAACCAAGTACCAACATAAAATTTCAAAGGGCATTTTACGATGATGTGTTTCTCCAGAAAATTGTGAAGTGAAAGGTGAAATTTACAAACAAAAGGTGAAATTTACCTTCATTCATAAAACATCCTCATTTAATTCTCACTGGCTGCTACCTTTGAAAAGTACACTTGAAAAAAATTCAACGAGCTCCAACTGTAATGTACACACTGACAATCTAAAATGATAGGGTTTTTTTCCTTTGGTTTTATTTCTCAAGGCCCCAACTCCTGACTGAATGCTTTAAATGTGTTTTATGCACAATGAACATACGCCACTAATATTTGGAAGAGACCTTTCCACTGACTGGGACATGAATTTCCTCTTATCACAGGAAGTCAGCAACTTCCTGCCTGTTGCACTTTCCTCTACTTGCACTCATTCACTGATCTTTCACCCAACCACAAAAATTAAACTAAGAGGTACCCAGATTTTTGTATACTTAAAAGAATATCTTCAAAATTATCTGCTACATACTTTCATGAAGCAGCAAAACTGGCAGAAACTACCAGAGTAAGTTTTACAAATGTGAATCTACAGTGAAAATCTGCAGCTCAAAGGGGCTCAGATCTTTGTCCCATTAGCCTAGACTGCTCAACACATAAAAGGTTATGGGGTATAATGAACTTTAAAAGGCATTGTCAAAACCAGCACCAGGTTAAGTCTGAAAAAAACAACCCAAACTATACAGATATGTCTAAGAATTCCCCAGTAACACATCTAAACTTACTAACTTTGCCCCAAAATGTGTGTATTTATTAGCATCATGGGCCTAAGTGTAAGGGATGTGAATTGAAAATAAGTCAGGCCCAAAGGAGGAGAAACACTATGCTGCTGTCTCATGAATAACTGAAAAACAAGCAAGGCTCCCACATATTTTTTTTAAGTATGTGATGCTGACAAAGTAACAGACTGTACATTCTGCAGGTGCCCAAGTCACTATTCTGAAAGTATAGGCAAGTTTTATAGGAAGTAGGACATACATACAAAACAAACATGAGTATCATCTCACTAAAGAAGTTAATAACACCATTACCATTTTCAGCACAATCAAGTAGCTTATCAGATATACATTAAGAGAAGTATACTAAATGTTTACTTCCATATGTCCCACAAGCATATTTCCTCCAGTTTTCTGGCAGGTTCCCTTTGGATCCTGGACAGCTGCTCTAAGGCCTCCCTCGTGTGTTCTCCTCTCCAAGCAGAACAGCCTCAACTCTCTGAGCTTCTCTTCATAGAGGAGATGCTCCAGCTCTCTGCATCATCTTCGTGGTCTTCCTCTGAACTTGCTGATGTCAGAGTTGTATCTTGCTCAGAGTGGATATAGCAGGTTCTCTATTACATCTACTCTTTCACTCTACTTATCAAACTTTTTTTTTACATTGCTTGCTATTTAACATGCTTAAAATATTTTTCATTTCTCCCATTTAACCAATGCATTTAAAATTTAAGATTTATTCAATATTTTACAATGCACTCCTGTATTAGCAGTGATAAGATAGTGTAAAATCTGGGTTTACTCCTTTGAGTTCTTGTTTGGCCTTCAGTTGGTAATTTTCACTGAAAATTATTAATGCTATTTTCATTTATAGATGAAAGTCTCTACAAAGCTACTAAACATTAATCATGAATAATCCAGATAAAGATTAGTTAATAACAAGGTACAAGAAATCAAAGTATCAACTTGACACTGGATGCTCTTATTCAGTTTCATACTGCAAGCAAGCATGCTGATATAAGCATGATAATGAAATAAACATGAAACATGCCACCTGAGGCTTGAAAGTCTCTAGTTTTAAAAGAGGTCCAACTTACATGGGAAAGGTCAGTGGGAACAGTGACAAAAACTTTTAAAGCAGAGATGATAAAAAAAAACTAGTAACTTTTAAAGAGAATAATATTAATTTTGAAAGAGAATCTGTTGGGAAAGATCTGAAAATACAACTACGGTTTTCAACACTGCAGCTTGTCAGACTTCAATCAGTAAAATACAGGCAGATCTTTCACCAAATATAAATGTTTCATTACTCTGAACAATGACAAGTAGAAAAATAGAGTTGAGGAAAGAGTGTGCTTATCCACAAAATACTGGATGAAGGAGCCATTGGTCACATCCACCACTGCTAATGGAAAGTAACAGGACACCAAATACAACCATCTTCATCAACACCATGTGACATAAATGAAGTTAAAAAATATAACTGTATGGCCAGCATGCTGGCAAATCAGACTGCTTGTTGACACATTTAAAGCATAGCAGATAAGAAATGATTATCAGTGTTACACAAGTAATGACTGAGCACTGAACTACTCTTTAAGAACTGAGGAAAAAGTGCTCAGCATGACATTGGGAAGGTAGATTATAAACACAGCATCGTGAAATTTGTAAAATAATTACATATTACCATGGATAATGAAAACATCCAGCTATACAAAATTAATTATTGATAAGAAAATTATTATGGCTAACAAAACTCCGGGTCAACATTGTAAACCCTTAAAACTGACAAGAATTTAAGGACCTCCATGGTACGGCAGTTTTCCCACAATTGTGAAGTTTTTTGTAACTTCATTTAAAACATCTGCTGTTGGCCACTAAGTCACAAAACAATGGCCTAGATGAAAATTCATCTGATAGCAGGTATAATTCTTACATTAACATTACAGTGGAGTCGAAATGCCAAAAATTTACTCCTACAGTTCAGAAATATTCTTTAAAACTTTCAAAAATTTCCATCCCTTCCCTAAACTCCACTATCCTCCATGTGCATCACACAACTATACTTCTTCCCATCAAGAAAAATAAAAGGCCAAAGGCCCACTTCTGTAAAACCCAGAGACTACATGAAAATAATATTAATTATGAAGCAGGCACCATACAGGTTCCACAAAACACCATTCAGACATTCATTACCTGATCATTCAGAATCAAAGGATCCTGACTGTATGTGGGCCTAAGGGTTAAATACAACAGTTCACTCAGAACATGGTAATAGCAGAGACCATCAGCTCAAACTAGAGAACAGTAGGATTTTTTTAAGCCCTATTTCTAATGTGCTGAAAGAAAAAGGTCAAACTGAAGTCTTCAATACTGAAACCTAATATGTCAGGATCTTAAACTGTCAACAGCAAAAACATCTGTTTTATAAAAATTATTAGCAAAGTTTTCTAACAGCACTCAGCATAACCAGAGAAGTTATCATATATTCCATTATAATAGCCACAATGAGACACATAATAGCCACTGGAGAAGACACTGGGCATAGCCTAAGAATCACTGATCATGATCAAATTACATGGCCAGATAGAGATTACTAAACTTAATACAAATGTACAACAATGCTTATATTCCTGAGTTTTCAAACTTTAAGAAACCAAAAAACGTTATGAACAAAATTAATTGGGAAGAAAAATCTTAGAAAAATATGACAACAGAAACTTCCCTATGGCTTTTATCTTTGGTCAGGCAATTCCACAGCTAGCAAAAGGACAAATTTTTTACAGTTTTGGCTACAGCTCTGTCTAGTTTCCCAAAATCTGATTAAAAAAAAAAAAAAAAAAAAAAAAGAAAAGAAAAAAAAGTTAGTTAAAAAAATAAGCAGGATCAGCAGCTGAGAATCAGGGGAGGCTGGATCACCATCAGTATAAACTACTGCTGCACAGTTTAAAAAGTGAGAGATACAAAACATGCACCACTAAGATACAAAGCATGACACCACTAAGGGTGCTGGTAACAAACACCACCTCAACAGTAACAGAGGCCCATAACTAGATAGAGGTGGCAAAAGTGTTAAAAATTGTAAGGACAGATCAAAAATAGTCAATAAATACTTTCATTCTATAGTTGGAAAGATTCAAAATGATATAATTGTATCACATTATATTGATTTTCCTTCCAACTCATTTGTTAAGCAGATGTTCCAGATCAGATGTTAAAAACATTGTGAGAAAAACATTTTAAATCAGCATACTTGTTAAACTTATCTCAAGTCCTAGAGTAGTCAGCCCAGCAAATCTTTGATCTGCTGATGCTCTTTTAAATATATGTATTTTAAAATCTGTATGTGTCTTTAAATGCTAGGGACTGCTACCATGCAGAGGAGTGAAAACACAGTGTCAAAGGACAAATCAAGTTTAAGGCAGTCTGATAGAGAATTCAGATGAGATAACAAGAACTAAGGAAAGACAGATGCATTCAAATGTATTCAAACAATAATTGCATGCCTTATTTTTAAATAGTGGCAAAGATGAATCACTGAAACAAGTCATCCAGAAAAGTAAATGGTAGATTCTCAGTATCTTGATACACTTAAAAAAAAAAATTTAAAAAGAGCTTTAGCCCACCAGAAGTTCAGAAATCAAACCCATTGAGACAAAAATTGATGCTGTAATACATTTAAGGTGAAATGCTCATGGATTAAGATAGATGCAGTACTTAATGCAAGTCAACTTCAGAAAGCACATGAACTTCTCACATACACAACTAGATTAATTAGTAGCATGGTAGTAATGGTCTTTAATAAACCTAAAATAACGATTTGCCAGCCCATTAACACAACAAAAAGCCCTCCAAATTAACTAGTACAGAAGGATAATGTTGGGGGTTTTTAAATAGAACACCATGGTACTGTCTCATTTCCATTGCATTCAATTCAGTAACACCTGATTCATCCTAGTATTTTCAAACTATTTCCAAAGAGACTTCAGGTCATGTTACGAGTCAGTGCTTTTGGGAAATCTACATCTAACCATTAACAGAAGCAGAATACCCATTTCTATTCTGTTTGGTAAGCCATCAGCTTTTACCCAAGATAAATGCTAAATGTTCATCTCTGATGTCCAGATGTAGTTCACCTAACTGCTCCAGCTTGACTTTTGCTGTCACAGTATAAATATGGTCAACAGTTTCTCCTCAAGGACTGTCACACATGGATTCACGTAAGATTCAGAGAAACCATGCTTTTTTTCTATTCAGTATCATTAAAAAACAACAGGAATTACTAGATTATAATGGAGGACCTCAAACCACATCATTTGCAAGTGCTTTTTGTGAAAGTAGTTGATCACAGAAGTTGCAACATCAGAAAAATAATGTCACTTGGTTAAGTGATAAAAACATTCTTAAACACAGACCACAGTAGCAACCTTTCTAAAAACTGGAGATGGTACCAGCTATGCCTTTTGGAGGTCAAAACCAGAGTTCAAGCCCCACTAAGGTACAACCAAACACAGTAAATTAACTCCTTCTATCATGTTTAACAGTCCTCCTCCTCTGTAAGCACAGATCACCCAAAGATGTTTTTTTTTATAAACTACAGACTGAATTGCTTTGGGTCCTTTCCTGGGCCAGAAGAAAAAGCACACAAAATCTACATCTTATTTGCTTCAGAGCAGTGTAGAGCCCAAGTCAAACAGTTTAGATAACATACCACATTTGCACTCAGCAGACATCACTGGCTGCTGATCCAAAATGCTGTTACACGTGCTAATCAACAAAGCCTCCAATGGACTGGGAACTGATTATCTTAGAAACTGTCTATCCTCCACAATTCTCAGCAACAGCTGTTGTCAATTATAGCAGCATACCTAACAGTTTAAGATAAAACTCCTAAGGATGGAGTGCAAAGTAAACTTTCTAAGACTTCATCAACAGAATTCCTTTCAGGGCAAAGTGTAAACCAGTTCTTTGCACAGCCCTTCTCCAGTGAAAAATGAAGTTGTAATAGCAACAACCTGGAGACAGCAGAGATGATCTCTACATTAGCATAAATCATAGACAGGCAGAGAATCTGTAACACATTTTCACCAAATCACATTTTTCTTGCACATTAGCACAAGGTAACAAAGTCTAAAAGACTTAAGCACAAGTAAAAGAGAAAAGCATAATGCTCAAAAAAAGCACAATGCTACAGTTATGTAAAGAAGGAAAAAATTAAGAGGAATGTTTTCATTTATATTTCTCAAAGGTAAGTGCCCTTCTCACAGGTGGCAAAGTACTTCCAGAAAACCTCTGAACCGATTTTGTGTGGCAAGTGAGCTTTGCTGATATTCCAGCTTAAACAGAAAAACTGCTTGTAAACATCAAGATTCTGGCTTTTCTTTATTTACAAGAAGGTGAAACAAAGCAAAACATGCAGGAATCTCATCAGTTTAATTAATCATTGAACAAAGCTACCAGTACAAGCCCTACTTAGTCACATCCCATCCAATAAGCTGGAGCACAGCCTTTTGTTTTCATCTTCCTGACAAAAGGATTACTTAGTATCTTTTCAAATGTTCAGTTTCCACAGGAATTTACCATATCTGTAGTACCTAAATTATGAAGCAATCATAAAATCTATGGGGGGGAAAAATGCACCATCTTTCCAGTATGCACTCACACATCTAGCAATTGCTCATGTTCTCATACTTTGCTATGCACTGAAATTCACCATGTAGGTTCACAGCCCATACAGCTCCAGTTGTTGGCTCAATAGCAAAGTTGCCAATTTCAAGTAAAGAAATATACAAAAAAAGTTTTGAAATTCACCAGTTTATTTGGAATAGGCTCTGTTTGTTTACCTGACAGTCTGAACTTTGATTTCAACACAGTATTAATTTTAACAACTTCAGCAACCACTACTATTTATATACATCCATATGACTCCTACCACTACAGCATTTAGGCCAAACATGGGCCACGTGTGTCAGTAAAAAAAAAACAAACAAACCAAAAAAGTCTGACAACTGGTTATCATAATTGTGTTAACTCCCAATTACAGCTACTACACTAATACAACAAAAAAAAAAAAAAAAAAAAAAAAAAAAAAAAAAAAAAAAAGACTGGTTTCACAAATAGAAATTATTATCACCCACAAACAATGCAATTGTCTTATTGCCTGGTTTTAGATCTTACAGTATTTCAACCTCTGAGTTGCAAATTTAACAGTGGATGACGATTTAGAGATGGGATCTAGGACTAATTTAACAGAATATTTCATGAACCTCAAATTCTTAAAAATATTTTCAATAACAACAATTAGCTGACATATAATTGGAATGTATTTTGGAATATTTAGTTTCCACAGTCTAAGCATTACCAATAATTAGCTGAAGTAATGTGTGACAATAACAGAACTGACAAATAACAACTTTAATGTAAAGTTTCTTTAGTCTAAAAAGAGACTTATGTGGTGCTTTTAAAACAAGTTTCAGAGCTTTGTAAGGGAAGGTAATTAGAATTAGAGTGGAGAAGGTACCCAGTCAAGTGGAGAATGGTTACTGTGGAGCTGAGTGGCAGAGCTAGAAGTGTATTCTCTTCTCCCAAGTGCCACCCCAGTACATTTTGTACATGATTCTTTCACATGTATACCTCTTTCGTGAGTATACCACCAAAGCAATGCTATGCCAGCATGATGGAACAACTGTTTCTTAAAAGCAAACCATAAAGCCTCCAGGATGTGTAATACCACAGGGCATGTAGCTAAACTGAACTACTGATGGGTACAGTACAGCAATCTCACTGTATGAAACTCTCAAACAGCTAAAATGTGTTAACTGCAGCCCTTACACAGAAATACAAGCTTGTGCAGCACTTGAGCTGCTGTATCCCAAAGAAAAACGTGTGATGGTTAAACATCTACCACTGATGGCAATGGACAACTAGCACAGACTGAATCAGGTCGGTGAGAACAGGGAGGTAGAGAGGCTCTGAAGGGATGGCAAGCTGCTTCTAAAAATTCTTTTTTGAAGGCCTGGAGGGAAAAAATTTAAAATAACTATGAAGACCTTCTACTTCCCTCTTCAGCCATCGGAATCACCAACAACAATTTAAAAAAAAAAAAAATAAATAAAAAAAAAAGCCAACAAACCAAACCAGAGGGGGAAACCTTGTGACAAACCTGCCTCCTCCTCCCTCCCTGCTCTCAGCTCCCGGCAGCGAGGCTCTGGCTGCACAGCTCCCAGCCGGGAGCACCTGCCCTCGGCACGCCCCGGGCCGCCGCCGCTCCCGGCGGGACCCCGCGGGAGGCGGGCGGAGCGGCCGAGCGGCGGCGGCGGCGGCGCGGGGCGCGCAGGCCTCGGCGCCCCCCCGGCCCCGCCGCTGCCCCTGACGGCCGGGAAAGGGGCTCGGCGGGGCCCGGGGCTCGGGGCGGCGCACTGCGGCTGCGGGGCGGCCGGCGGGGAGGGGGGCAAGCGGGTGAAGGGGAGCAGATGCTCCGGGGCTGGTTTTACCTGCTGCTGCTGCTGCCTGCAGTGGCATGAAGATCTGGCTCAGCCTCTCTCTCTTTCTCTCCCTCCCCGCCTCCCTCCTTCCTCCCCTCCCTCCCTCGTCCCTCCCTGCGGCTCGGCTCGGCGCACGGACCCCGAGCCGGCCCGGCGCCCTGCGAGGCACGCGGGGCAGCGGGAGGCGGTGGGGGAGGCCCGGGGCAGGCGAGGGAAGGCAAGGGAAGGGGAAGGGCTCGCTGCCCGCCCGCGGGGACGCGGTGGCACCGCCCCGCTCCCGCCGCGCAGGCGCCCGAGCCCTTGGCTGCCCGGCGCCTGCTCCCTGTGCCTGCTCCCGGTGCCTGCCCGCGCTCCCGGTGCTGCCCGTGCCCGCCGCGGCTGCGGGGCGCCGGTGGAAGGGAAGGGCCAGTGTGCGGCTGCCGTCGCTGCTTGGCCCGCTTCTCACAGAAGAGCGCAGGGTCTGTTTGAAGTCGGGAGGGTTTGCGTCTCTTCGGGGCCTTTCGGCCTCTTGAGGAAGCCCGATCTGTTTATATTTACATAAAGCGTGCGTAGAGTGTAGTTGCCAGTCACGCAATGCCTGGTGAGGGGTGGGGGGAAGGGGCTTGAAATGAAGGTGATTTAGAGCGAGTCCGAGCGGCTGGCCCGGTTCAGACCGCTCGGGGAAGGTCCCGGTGGCAGGGGCCGGGCGCTCGGCCGGGGCTGAGGCGGCCGGAGGCGGGAGCTGCCCCGGGTCAGCGCCAGCCCTGGGTCACAGCCCGGCCCGCAGCAGCCCCTGGGACAGACGCCTCGGTGCTCAAAGCACGCGGTTGAGATCAGTCTAAAAGGTCTCCTACTTAGGTTTTGCGAGGTCTGGTACAAACTTGCAGTTTGCTTAGCGTCAGCCCTTCATTAAGCATCGTGAAGGAATGTGAACGGTGGAGCCCCAAGTATTAAAGAGTTCATTTTTCTTGCAAAAACAGCCCGCAAAAGGTGCATTGAAGGTGTCGTGAAGCACCTTGTAAGCTAGGGGTGCTCCTTGTGACCATTAAACAGTTTCTCATGTGTGGCGATGCACTAGGTATCCAAGCTGATCTTTGGAGAGAAACACCAGTACAAGACAGAAAGGGAAAACTAGTGTCATACTACATCATAGATGGTAACTGAAGCAGAAATATTATTTGAACCTGAGTCTTGGGAAAATAAGCCTAAAACTGGCACGTTTGACTATTAGCATGTGCTTCAAGGTAACATAAGAAGAAAGATGATCAATCTGAAATACACCTAGAAAAGAAACGAATAAAACTTTTGTAGTTTGACGAGAATTGCGTGATGAATGTGTGGTATCTAATCTCTGAAGATACTTCTTATCATTCCCTTGATTCCCAGAAAGGAACTTTTTTGCTTTTTGGGTGATTTCAGGGCACGATAATCAGCCTATCTATGTGGTTTTGCCAAAAACACTTAGAGAGGAAATCTAGACTCCATGTTAGTCTACAGATGTTTTTGATTCCCAGATGTTTGATTAAGAAGAGGGAGACCAAAGTAGGTTCCGGCCTGCTGATGATAGTGTTTTACAGCCATACATTTACATTTTTTGCTACGTCAGATTGTTTAAAGTAGAAAGAGCCATTTAAAGTTAAAGTGTTGGTAGATTTAAAATTAAAAAGCTCAGGACAAAAAACAAATGAAGGCATGAGAATTTCCTTGCATGTCCATAAATATAATATATTTTATTATATTAATTTCAAACACACAGTTTCATTTTGTTTGCAATAAAGATCTTCTATTTGTCTCTTCTTGCTTTTATTTTGTGTTAGAGCTTGATATTAAAAAAGTCAAGCAGTCAAGCATACAGTTTTTTTTCTAGTAATACCATATTTTGAATACCTTGAACAGCTCAGTGATGAAAATACAATTTTGTTCAATACAGGGCATAGCATTTGATTTAGAAATAATACAGCCATCTACAGTCAGCCTGTATATATCACAGTGACCTGTCCACTGTGAGTACATGGAAGTTCCTATTTTCTGCTTTTCCAATAGAGTGCATTTTAGATAAGAACATACACAAAAGTGGTATGTGCTTGGGAGATGAAATGGCAATGTGAAGAATTATATAGTACATTATGTGTTGAAGATGTGGGTGTATAGATGGGGCTCATTAGGTAAAATTTGTATTGAAAGTATCAAGACCTTTATAAGCCTGCAGATTTGTGCTGTTTAAAGAACTTGAGGTGTCTACATGCCTTTGGCACATATTCCCACCAAGTCCTGAATTCAGACAGTTGTGAGTTGTCTAAATAACTACTGGAATAATTATATGAGCACAGGTTATCTAATTGTGTGTGTGTTTAGGGGATGTCTTAAAAGATTTGGCCCTCTCAGTATTCTCAATATGAAAATTTTCCCATGGAAAATAAAAGCTGGAACAAAAGGCAGCAGGGAAACAACAGCAGAATCTGCCAAAAGCAGTTATTCTTGTTTCATTGGCAATCAATTGTTAGGCTAATCATAACATTTAGAATGCTGTTTTAAGCAAGAATGGAGGTTCCACCCCTAAATTGAAACATTGTAAAGAAACTAATCTCTTCTATTTATGCACCAATAAAGAGAAAAATAAATTTCAAATATTACTAATTTCAGTATTTTCAAGGTTATGGATGGTTAAGATCAATTTATTTAGTTTATGCTCGCAATACATCCTACTGCAGAGTCACAAGTAGAGTGTGCAAAATTTATAGGTGAAGAAAATAATGTTTCTTATATTAGTGTTGACTGAAATATTCTTAAGGTTATAAATATTTTTTAAATTTTGCTTGGCTGGACATTGCAATTATGAAAAATCTTTTTTATATTTGGTTATGTTTTCAGTAGCATTCTTCATTTAAGTAGTCTGGTCTGTAATCTGGATGTATTTTATGCATATATCTCATGTGTAAGTAGTATACATAGCAAAAGATGCATATGTTGCATGGTAGCATTTTAGTTCCCAGTCCTTGGGAGGGAAGAGTTAGTCCAACTTCATTATCAGCTATAGAATAAAGCCATTACATGCATAGGAACTACTTAGGAGGATTTCATATTGTTTGAAAAAGTGTAATGTAGATTTACCAATTGAATAAATATAAAGCAAAATTTCTTTACTTTTGTTCTTAGTGCATGCAAACAATATAAAAATTCACAGATTTTTAATACATATTTATGTGAATTATATAGAAGGCATTTTATTGAATGTATATGCATGCATGATTGAATGCATATACAAATATATAAATATAATATGCACATTAGTTGTATTTCAAATTGTTATAGCATCTTGTTTGGATTTCATATTTGATCTGTAATCCAGGAAATTTTGATATCTCAGAAATCTTAAGAAAATCTCAAGGAAGTTTCATGACTCACATGAGTCAAATAAAGCTATCTCAATCAACTCTATCAACTGAATTCCAATAGAGAAACTGGGAAATATTTGTGGATTTTTGTCATTTCTAGACAATGAGATATATTCTGTACACAGCTGATAAGAACAGAGTTATATTGATTTGAAACTTGATTAATTTTCTTCCAGTAGCATCTGCTTGACACCTTTGTCAGCTTGCATTTTCCATTGTAACTATTCACTTAATCACTCTCAAGTTCTGTGTTTGTACATTATTTTAAAATATTTTCCAGTCATAAGGAGAATAATTAATTGCAAGTTTTGTTCTGTCCTTTTCATTCTCCACCTGAACCTTCTTGTGAAAAAAAAAAAAAAACTCATTTTTTCTCTGAATTCTAGTAAGATTTGGCCATAGAATTTTACTCCATAACTTAAATAGGTCTTAAGTTAAAAAAACTTAATTAACCTTTAAAAAATCTTTTTTAAATCTAATTAAAATCTTGATATTTTAATTTTAAAATCTATGGGTTTGGTGGAGTTTATGTAAGCTCTTTGTGAACCTGTATGTCAAGTGGTACCATTCAGTATAATTCTTCTACTATTAATTACACTTCCCAAATTCCTACTACAACATACTGTGTCTTCTTCCAGTAGAGAACCAAGCATCTCATGCTTTCTTAGTACAATGCATAACTTGACATACTGACAGCTATGTCAAACATGATGAAATGCATCATGTAAGTTTGACAAAGAGGCATGACTTAATGTGTTCTGAAAAAAATTTAAAGGAATCAAGGAAAATTACTGAGTGAGCAAGAGCAAAAAAGACTGATGAACTACTGTTGGAAAGAATAAAAGGAATCATGTATTCCAGACTATCTCAATTAAAATTTGACACGAGTGAGACTTCCACTGAAACACATCAAGAAACCAACTTGATTTTGTAACACACATATCAGCAAAAGTTCTTTCTAAGAAGATCCAAAAATAAACCACGATTCCTGTGAATATGAGTGACCGGGGCAACATTTTTGCACGTGGTGGCTTTGGTCCCAATTCAGGTGAAACCCCCCATTGACACTTAAGTTCCATTGATTTCAGCAGAGCTTAAGTGCTTTCCTGAATCGGGGCTAATTAAGTGCATCACATAAAAATACTTGTGTGCATAAATTGTTTACAGGATTGGGGCTTTAGGGCTTGTCTAAACAGAGACACTCAGGAAAATTAATCCAAATTAACTAAAGGTATGAATTTAAAGTGGATTAGTTAAACCACATTAAACCCCAATGTGGACTGGGGTTTAATGTGGTTTAACTAATCCACTTTAAATTCACTGTTTTAATTACTTTGGATTAACTTTCCTGAGTGTCCCTGTCTAGGCAAACCCTGGGTGTATTGAATAAATTCCCCAAATGAGTCAAAATTAAAGTAGACCCCAATCTATATAAATAACAATTCTGTATTCACAAGGGATGAAATCTTCAATTTTTACAATTCCATTGACTCTGTACCACCAGTGTGCTGAGGAACAGCAGCAATGAGATCAAGTATCAGTCTGTGAACGTGGCAGTGGAACTAAGCCATGAAACTCCAAGCTGTGTAGGAAAGGCTGGTCTGAGAAAAAATCAGAATAAAAACCTAAATTTTCAAATCAGTCTTATGTATTTCAGCAATATTAAATTGCAATTTAAAAATAAAGATCAGATTTATTTCCACTTAAGTTGGCAAGACCAGTGAAGGTACTGTTGCTGCCAATACAGTCTGTGATGGCTAGCAGGGAACCCAAAGCTGGCAGAAAAAGTAAGACAAGCCTTATTTATGTAAATAAGAAACCATTTGTATTTAATAATAAGCTATTACTCCTGATTAGCCACTTACATATGATATATAAATAAAGCACTCAAATAGCAGTTGATATTATTATTTTGATAAATGAACATTTGTGTTCTTTTGAAAACTACAGTCTGATTCCCAGGGTAGCATTTGTTTAGAGTTCTGCTGGAGGTGGTGAGACTTCATTAGGCTTCAGATTGGAGGTCAGCATAGCAACTATATTCTTCAGGTGCATCAAAAATTAAATGAGGAGGAAAACATGGAATTGCAGCTATGCAAATTAACTGAGTGTGGAGTGAATTTTTTTTTAGTAAGTAGGCAAATAAATAAATAAATAATAAACCATTGATAACTACTCAATTTGGCATGAAATATCAGACATTCATGGCCAGACACCCAGCTGGTGTAAGTGGGCAGATGGTCCTATCTTTACTTAGAAATGATAAGTTTGGGGAAAATTTTGTTTGATTTTTTTTTTTTTTAATTTAAGCAAAATCTGTTCCTCCGCTGAAAGTGACAATTCTTTAAATAAAAATATTGTTGAAAAAGGTTAGTCTTTTTGTATACAAGTTGTGCAATTCAATTTTGATATTTAAAACTTGAAACTTGCTATGAGGCTGATACTATTTTATTTTACCCTGATTAAAGTGCCTGCAACCTGACTGCTTTCCAGCCCTGTTAAGATACACATACATGAGGCTGTCACAGCCACACTTCCATAAAATAAGAAAAGTGCCTATGATTAAAATAACCTTTACCCCTTATAGGAATATGTGTTTAATGCTTGGTAACTAGTGATGCTCACTCAAAGGGCAATTTTAAAAAATTGTCCCTTTTGCCCATTTATTTGAAAATACTGCAAAGCAGTTTGATTTGACCATGTGGTTCTGATAGACTTCTGCTGCTGCTCCCAGTCCCTGCAGGGCTTCATGACCCTTCTGCAGTGGGACAGGTCTCCTCTCCAGCTGCTGACACTTGGGAAAGGAAAGGAAAGGGGCTGAACCTAGTGAACTGGAGAAAGAAGCAAAGCGAGAAGGTGGGAAAGGAAGGAAACTGCACTGCAGACTGAATGGGTGGGTGAGAGTCAATAGAGTGCCTACCTGATCTCCAAAAAATGAGAAGAGTAACAAATTGAAAGTTTGAGTAATTTTACCTCAGTCAGCTTTTTATTCTTGTTATGCTGACCAAGTGCTTCAGTAATTTTTCTTTCTCTGCAGCTGGCTTTTTTCCTCAGTTCCTTCCCACATATAACTTTATAATATTTTTTTTGCTAAAATTAACCCCAAACCTTAGACTTGTTGTTCTTAAGCACTAATGTTCTGTGCCGGTAATTATTTTATACTGTCCTTTCACTAGCCTAGAAAATAAGCATGTTCCCAGCTGTTCAGTTCTTGATGCAGAAGATTCCCTCAGCTTGCATTGATCAGAATAATGGGCTGTGAAACTGTTGCTTGTGTGCAGGTACAGTATAGGT
Organism: Erithacus rubecula; assembly: GCF_903797595.1. Lineage (NCBI taxonomy): Eukaryota > Metazoa > Chordata > Aves > Passeriformes > Muscicapidae > Erithacus > Erithacus rubecula. The sequence goes on from NC_136689.1 coordinate 34,941,923, forward strand.
AGAAGTTAGAAGGAAGGTTAAAAAAAAAAAAAAAAAAAAAAAAAAAAAAGTTCATTTTCACTTTGATCTTTATATTTCCAGAATTTATTTAATAAAATAATATCCCCAAGGACAGGTGAAAAAATGCATGTTGACTTTTGTTTATGCTGAAAATGATTGCTCCCCTGGTAAGTAGAAAAAGTGCCCTATTTTGGAGAACTCTAATTTAGTGCCTGAAGGAGTTTTAGGGCAGGAGCACCTCTTTCATTACACTGACTCCCACTTGTTTTTTGTAACAATTAAGTGTAAGCCCTACAGCAGCACAACTGTTAAGATTTTTATGGCTCTTAAAAGGAACACTGACAATATGAAATGATGAAATATACAGTGAATAGTACCAATTGTTTATGGCACTCTATTTTTTCATCTTACAGCACTGAAAATGCGGTTTAAATTTTGGGGTTCTCCCTGTTTGTGTGGGTCAAACAACAGCAGAGTAATTGTCCTCTAGCTCTGCAAAATGTACACAGCTCGAGCACATTCTCTTCTTCTCTGGTGATCTGATGTAGCAGCATGCTTCTTCACCAGAGGGGTGTCCTAGAAAAAGAAGGAACTCCCTCTCTGAGGTGTTTTCAAAATTATATTACTTTTTATTGCCACAATTTTTATTCAAGGATTTCACTAAAGCTTTAAATGTGTCAATGAATATTCAGATTAGTCCTAGAAAATATTTGTCAATCATAGAGTAAAGTGTGAGAAGGCTGAATTTAGGAGTTCACAGCCATGAAGTCAATCAAAAACAAAGAACGCTTCTGCTGAATTTATCATATCCGTTAACCTCATTATGATAGTGATTGTCTGGGGTGCATTTCAGTGTAATAACCAGTGAGAGATTGGGAAGGGATGAAGCAACTGTTTCCTCTAGAACACTTTATGCAATGCTGCCAGGGGAAGATTGTCTTATTTCTGTCCTCTCTGTAATTCTTCTTTTCCCTCAGAGTGAACCGAGGCAACTGGCCCTATTCCTCTCTGAGTAAACATTTCTAGGGTTTAAAGTGAGCCAGAGAAGGCAGTTTCAAAAATTCACCTTGCCAGTATGAAGGCAACTGAAGACAATTACTGTAGATCCTCTCTATACTTCTAGTTTTTTCAGCAGCTTTTTATATTTCCTGTTGATCTTAGGTAGTTTCTGCAGGAGCGAAACTATAAATAAAATATTAACAGCACTTGTCTATGCATGTGGGGGGCAGAACACAAAAAAGGAATAAGCTGGAGAATGAGAAGAAAAATGAAGAAAACTTTTTGACTTGGCCCTAAATGGTAACAATTTTGAAGTAATGAATTAAAATGCTTGTATCTTTCCCAAAACTGATAGATAAAAACCTCTTCAAGATCTAGAATTCTAAACATTATTAATTTTTTGGTTTTGGGGTTTTTTTTTGTTTTTTTTCACTATTTACAAGGATGAATGTCTGCAAGGATCTGCAGCAAAGAACAGAAAAGGAAAGATGGCTTCTGCATTGTTTAGAAAAATGAATGATCTATGGATTTGCCAGGGGTTGTCTGCAATTCTGGGCATGGGAACACTTGATCTCTAACACCATTTCTGAGCAAGGAGAATGCTGAAACTTTAGCACTGGTATATTTTGTCTCAATAGTTATTTAAGCTATGGTTTTGATCAATACTGATGAGAACAAATCTAAACCAGTCCTCCAATTTTATGTTTAGTCTCATGGGGGATTGGGAAAAGGAAAATGGCTTTCAACTACCATTTTGCTCTCTAAAATCAGGAATTGGCAAATGTAGGACAGCTTCTCTTTAAAATAGTGTGCTTTGTTTTTCTTTTAATTCTTTTCCTCCCCTTCTCTCTGTACAAAGTACCTGGTTGGTGCAGATTCCTCATATTTAAGTGTGACATAATTCTTTCATGAAAAAAATGTTGGTGTGCATAGTCTTTGTGAAAAAAACACAGTCTTTTCCCAGCCTTCAGTCTAGTCTCTTGATTCATGTAGCATTGTCAGTCACTTTCCCATCATCACAAAACCTTCCAAATTTTATGGATCATAAATTTATACTAGAAAAAGATGTCCAGGTGAATGAAACATATCCCCATACCACATACACACATGATTTTCTTCCAAAAAGATCTAATGTGTTTGATTTTTATAAATGCATAAAGAAGACAAAGCTATTTTTTGCTTTGCTATTCCTTTCTGAATGCCTTGTTCATTGAAACCATTTAAAATTAAAATTTTCATGAGATCACAAGAAGTCAAACCATTCAACATTTTTTTAAATGTCTCTAAGTAAGAAAATTTGTCTTGTGCCCTTAGTTAAACACTGACTTCAAACCCATGATTTCTGTATTGAGTTTTATTAGCAGTCAGTAAGCAAATTTGAAGAACCTGATCCTGCATTGCTGACACCATGCTGGATGAGGCAGAAATAAAACAGCACACTGGAAATTAGATTAAAGGCCAAGTCTGCAACTGTTATTGAAATCAAATAATTCCAACTGCAGTCTTACAAGCAGTTAGTAGAGTCCCCATGGTGCTAAATTATCATAAATCTTGAGGGTATCTACTATTGTGCCAACTGTCCAATGAGATGCAACTATCCCTGCTGCAAGAGTTGGAAACCAAAAGCCATTCTCCTATTGAAGGGCAGGATTTATTCAGGACAGACTGAGACCTGGATAAAGAAATATTAATGTTTTCTATGACTTCCTGTAATCCCTTTCCCTATCCTTGCCAAGTCTACACAAAAAACCAAAAAAAAACAAAACAAAAAAAAACCCAACCAAAACAAAAAGCACAAAAAACAAAACTAAACAAACAAAAACCAAACAAACAAGAAAAAAACAGAACACCCCCCCCTGCCCCCCCCCCAAAAAAAAGCTTTGAAAGAATACTCAGTTCCTCGTGCAAAAAATACAAACATCAACCTGTAACATTAGCAATCAAGGTCAGATAGTTCAAAGACCACACAAAGGAGTTTTTTTAACTAGGCAGGTGTAAATACAGATCTTTTAGTTGCAACCTGTCTCCATTGTGTGTTCCTATCCTAATCTTGGACACTATTGCTTTTGAATTCCCCAGATTTTTTCAAGGAAAATAGAAAGAAAAAGAAGGAACTCAAAGGTTTTAAATTCGTACAATGTGCTTGCTTCTCCCTGCCTATCAATTTCATCCTAAGCAGAAGAACATGGGTCAATTGGAGTGAGCTGACTATTAGACCAAATGTCCTGTTCTCAGCATAAATTTTACACAAGTTGAAACAGAATTTTTTAATATAAAATAACTAAATGAAGTTAATCTTTGTAGAACCAACCCATCTTTGCCTGTGGTATCAGGCAAAGAAGACATGAATAAAACTGAATCTTCACTTACTGAGATCACTGTAGGATTAGCTATTAAATTCACCAGGGTTGGTTTTACTCATAAATAAGGACAAATTCTTTGTGAGAGCTCTGAGAAGGCTATCCCATCTGATAAACATTTCTTTGAAACAAAGGTTGAGTTTGAAGATTCAATTCAAAGTAAGGTTTTGGTCTCAAGCGATGCCTTTTCAAGTCACTGTTTTAAACAAATCTATACACCCTTGCCAATTTTGTTGGTCATACAGTCTTTCAGTAGCTATTGCAGCTACCAGTTGTGGGAGCAGAAAATATTCTGGGAATAAATAGTGCTAATGTTAAATACCCTATTAGTGTTCTGTGGTAGGAGTCTTTTTTATTGAAACCATCAAATCTTCATGAGTATTTTCTTGGTACCTTTCTTTTTCTACTGACTAAACATTTTGATATTGTCACAAATGAGAAAAAACTTAACAATCCAGAAGACTTGTTTTCTGTTTCAAAACAGGAATTATTTCAGTAATGTGATATGGGCTATATAGCTTCATTTGAAAGAAAAATAGAAGATCTGTGGCGTGAAGAGCCCAAGTACCTCAAATACAGCATTAAAAAATCTGATGGGCAGCCCTTTTTGCCTAGGGTCACTGAGGTCTAACTGTTCCCAATGTCTTTTGGACCATAGCCAACCTCTTTTTTCCTGTGTTAAGAAAAAGATAGATAACATTCAATTTCTGCATTTTCAGTCTCTAATTTTGGATATCATCTTCAGAAGTTTCAGATTTATGTAGTCTCATAACGTGCCCTGGAGATATCACGTACCTAATTCTTCTTGTTCATTATCACCCCTTGTTTTGTATAAATTGCTGTTATGTTGAGATTTCTCTTCCCCTTTTATTAAGGCAGTTAACCATTTACCAGTTTTATATGAATTATCATAGAAAAATTTATTTGGCCTATAAAAATAATTGGCTTCTTTAACAGCAATATTATTCAATAGTGCCTTAATCTGTAGCAATTCTACATAAGCTTTTTACTATGGGATTTTTGATGTTCTAATTTTTTATTGTTATCTTTGCTAATAGCTCCAATTATTCTTGCCTTTGGCATTTCCTAATTTCATGACATACACCTAAAATCCAGCTTCTAAAAATTACTTTGAAAGCCTTCAGTACACTATGATATGAAGCAGAGACCAAATTAAAATTTATATATTCCTTGATTTTCCTTTTAATGGCTATTAGAAATTCTTTATCCTTAAGTAATAGAGTATTGAATCTCCAATGCAAACCATTTTTATTCTCCTCTATTTGAATTATCTCTATTATTTCTCTGGTATGTGATCAGATGAAAAGAATCCATGCACTTTAATTCTCAATTTCCTCCCAAACAGTCTTTCTTTCCCTGAAAAAAATGCCATATCTCATGCAACACTAATTTTCCACAGAAAAAAAAGTCTGAACTTGCTTCATTTGGATCAGTAGAGCTACTCAAAGGTTCAGAAAACAATGCTGCTTATCTTTGTGTTTATAAATTTGTGTCATAAAGTAATTTATTTCATTTATATTCTTATATACATTTGTATTTGTATTTGGTATACAAAGTACAAACCTTCAACAACTTTCAGATGAACCTAATGTTTCTTGCCAGTTTACTATTACACATGCATAGTACAAATTGTCACCTTTTTTTTTTATATTGAAATGCAGGCAGAAGAACTCCTTCAGAAGTACAGTGTTTCTGCAAGCACACTGAAGCCATGAAGTTTAGGTCTCATAATGACAGCAACCTCCTGAGATAATTGGAGTTCTTCACTGTATCTCCCAATGATGGACATTATAACTGGAATTCACTCTGTTTTTAGAAGAAATGTTGTGCTTGTCCATTTATCTGTGTTTTAAATGAAGGAAATAAGAATCCACCTCACTGTTGTATGAAATAGATTTGTGCAATAAGTGCACTTACTAGTTGTAGATGAATAAGATGCTTCTCCTTCCATACAAAGCTCCTCTGTGAAATTTAGCTAAGGTTAAATGTAAACTATATATTTTCTCATTTCATTTGGTATTTTTACCAAACAGTTTTGCTGTTTGAATTATTAGTATAGAAACTTTGTTCTCTTACTCTTTTGATGGCAGAATTAGGTTTGTAGTAAGAATCCATATTATTATAAATATCAAAGCAGAGTGAGATGAACATGGATGAATAAACTGTATATGATAAAATATAGCCACTTGAGGATTAAGGTATTATTCATATCAAAGGCTGCTTTGGACTTGGTCATTCTGATGTAAGTTTCACATTTAAAGGTAAACTAACAAAGTGTTTGTTTTAATCAGCCTGTCCTGTGCAATTTGGTGGAAAAATAAGCATCAGTTAAAAGGCTATCAGTCTGATAAAATGACTTACCTTAAATGTTAATTTGAAAAAAAATCAAAACACTTCTTTCATTGTCATTGATTTGATTGAATTGCTGTTTCTCAGAGCAGCTAGGAAAGAAGTTTTCCCAATCTCTTTCAATCTCTCTTGTCTTTTGGGTTTGTTTTTTAGGGTTTTCTGTTTTGCTTTTGTGGAGTTTTTGTTGTAGGTTTGTTTGTTTGTTTGTTTGTTTGTTGGGGTTTTTTCTGGTGTTTACTGCCTCTCAACAACGTTTTTTGTGCCTGAAGGGTAGAAGTTACAACAATATGATGCAGGTATTTTTTCCACAGAGAGCTGCTTGGTTCTTGGATATTGTTTTGAAATTTCTGGGATAAATGTGTCATCCTCCCCTTTCCAATGGCCATCACTGACAGAGAAGGAGAAGAACCTTTATGGGTGGTTTTTCTGTAGTGGTGCAGAGCTGTGTGAGGCTGCTTTGTGATCTGGTAAAGCTTCTAGTCCTTTTGTGCTGTGTGCAGTATTTAAGGCTCCCTTCTCTGGAGTTTTATAGAGACCATAACGCATACAGGAATTTAGAAAATAGCCATGAGTTAAAGGAAACTAAACTCTGCACACATTCATATACTGCTATGAGCTTCTGCAGTTGTGTTATTCAGTTGCATTATTACATGCTGCCTAAGAGCTCTGCTTGTGGAGCAGGAACATTTTATGTTGGAGTGAAAATAAGAGGGAAGATAAAAAACACAGGATGATGAAAAATGTCACAAAATTACAATCAGGTGCTTGTGCCAGTTGAGAGATGATATGTACAGGTTTCTACATGCTTGTTTGCTTTGGACAAAGTCTCAAAAAGAAATGTAAAGCATTTTAATAACTTTGGGGGAATCTGGTTCCAGCTCTCTGTAAGGAAATCTAGGTACAGCCTCTTGTAAAATTTTGAAAGCCATGGTCCTTCTGCTTTCTCCTTTGTCTAGAATCAATGCAAAGTAATAATATGTGTAAAAAACAAAGTGAATGAGCAGACAGAGATGACAGTAAAATGTTCACAGTCATTACTGCATGTGAAAGCACACCCATTTGTGATAGCAGTGTAGGGTGACTACCCTGGAGTAAGCATAGCTTATATAAGGTAGATTTTCCTGTGCTTTAAAGTACATTTATTCAAGCTTGTCTTTTTGTGGCTAGGTGCTATTCCATAGACTGTCTTCAGCTGTTAAGTGCTGGTGCAGTGTCTGTGATTTATTGTTCTCATAATCAGTAATATGTCTCTTATGTATATACTTTCTTTTTCTTAGCTATTGTCTCTGATGGTCATATTGAAAAAATCTTTTCATGGTTTTGTAGCTTGTGCAGCAAGTCTGCATTTTACTTGTTTTATACTCAAGATGTTTCCCTCTACAATGTGCTTAAAACTTGAAATTGAGCTCCATGAGAGGTAGAATGACCTAAAAAAGCATAGGATCCACTGAAATGCCTGGAGTTCAGTAAGTGGAGAGAGAGGGGGAAAGCTAATTTACTGGTGTGGATCTCCCATACTTGTTGAAAGTCAATGTTTAGCCAGCATCCCACAAGCCTTTCCTCTCCAGGCAGCATCTCTTTTCCCATTTAGCCATTATGGTTTTCTTCAGTTGTTTGGTCACCATGTTTGAATAGCATCTCCTGCCTAATTTTCTAAGCATGAGAATCCCTTCATTGAACATCCGTTTGCTGTCCTGCAGTCAGGTGATCACAGGGCTTAACTGAGGGATCTTCAGAGCTGAGCCACAATCTGCCTGCTTTGGCTTACTGAGTTGTTTGTGAAAAGTTTTCCTCTATTCTGAGATGCAGCTCAATGAACCAGCAAGTCTGGTATGCAGAGTTTGTCCCTCCACAAAATGTGGTCATAAGCAAATGGCTGCATGTCGGGTGTCCAGAGGCGTAAGTGCTGTTGCTTTTCCTGCATGGAGGTAAAGGTTCCTCTTCAAAGACTGGAACTTCCTCACTCATTGCAACACCAACTCATTTCTGTGCACAGAACAAACTCAGTGCTGATGGGGATATTGGGTGGAGTTTGTGCTGCTCTATTTTAGAAGAGATTTTTGGAGAATTTTTTCATTCTTCTCCTATTCGCACTATGAGGGACAGTATGGCTCAGCGTGTTCACTGTCTGCCCAGCTTCTCTCTGCTCCATGCACTGTGGTGTGTAATTAACAAGCAACAGGCCTTTCATACAAAGGAAAAGCAATAGGTGGACCACATGGCAATTTTCTAGTATGCAATTGTGTTTCCAGAGCTGTGCACATTGCTGCTGACACCTTTACAAATATAATAGTATGAATTTAACACACCAACAGAAATGCAAGGAAAAGGCAAAACCATGCTGGCTTCTTCTGTGCTAGAAAAACAACAAATTAAAATGTTTGGCAAACAGAGGACTAATTTCATAGGGAAAACACTTGTATTTCCAAGCTTCTCAGGGTACATCAAGCAATAAAGTTTTAGAATTTGTTACAGCTTTGTGTTCTCATTATTTTTATCTTTCTGTCTTCTTCCCCATCTCACTCCATTAAGCTTGCTTATAAAGTTATCAATTAAAAGTACTCCATGTACGAGGAATGGTAACAGAGTGTTCCTTATGTGTCCAAAACATATAGCTTAATTGCAAAAAATTACATTAAGTTACCTGGAACTTTAGTAAGGTCTTCAAGCAATCTGGCAAAAGCATGTCTTTGAGAATGGTCAAATTGACCTTTGAGCTGTAGTGTTTAAAGGGCAAAGTTGAAATTATCTGATTAGGTACATAAATTTTAATCTTATGAATGATGAATTTATTGCTCATGAAAATAAGCAATGTTTAGTGTGATGTGTGCTAAACATCGGGTAGCAATCATAACAAATTGCCTGTTTTGGCACTATGGAACCACACGTTTTCTTAACCTCTCTGGAACACAGGTAGCAAATTTTCTGTTTATTCATGAACAGGGCAAAATATTCACTAGAAATGGAAGATCAGACCAATCCATTTATCTGTATCATGGGATTAATGAGTTAGGAAACCACCTCCCACCGCCACCTAGATGGCATTAGTACAGCTGTGTTTAGACAACAGAGAAAGACTCCCCAAAACATAGACTCTTTTCAAGTGAGCTGTAGTAATTTTTAGTTTTTCTCTTTACTCATATGAGTAGTTTCACTGATTACTGGCATGAGGAAGATGGCCTGGGTTTGGCCCAATTAGGAGATGTTGTTTCTTAGAATTCCAACAATAACATTCCTACACATTATTCTACAGAGCTCTTGCCTCGGGGCCCAATCTTGTCATCCTTCTACACACAGCATTTCCATTGAAGTCAGGATCAAGAAAATTATAAACCATACAGCATAAAAAGATATGCTTGGTTTATTTGGCACTGGAAAGCTCTATGTACAGACTTTTGGGTGCCATTCCATGATTTTGACAGAAACAGAATGGGAAGCAAGGGAAGGTTAGTGTATGAGTATTATTGAAATTCGAATAATGAGTACATAGTTCTGGTAGGAATCAACCACCATTGACCTTTAAATATTGGAATGCACCCCCTGAAATTAATATATTCTTTAAAGATTAATATTGATTCTTTTCTCATAATCCCATCCTCACCTCTTTGAGCCTGGCCAAGTGGTGTGAATGGGCAAGGAGCAGTGGATGTTTATAACCAACAGCACTTTTGCTTCTTTCCTAAATACCCCCAGCCATGGTTTCTCAAACTTGTATCATCTTTGAATTGCACTTGCAGAACATGCTCCAGATGAAGCTGCCCTGAAAACCTTTAGATTAAATGGGACTAGATTCTGTTTTTGCTTTGCATAAGACTACTTTATGTTTAGTTCTCAAGATATGTTACCAGATACCCGGATGAAGAAGAGATTGGTCTTGACCTACAGGCCTTCAGTGGCTGTGAATGATCTGAGAAATTCTCTTTCCCTATCTGAGCTTCTCTGAGATGTCATGTGTGCCACCAATGTACTTGCAAGGATGTACCACTTTGACTTTTCCAAGTCCAGGCTCAGAAACTGTTATATCAAATGCAACATGGTTATTTCGTCCAGCCTTTTTTTGGAATATGTGACCTGAGGAAAAGGACAGGTGAAGTTGAAGGGTGAGAAATCACTTCAGAACAGAATTGATTTATTTCTATGAGGACTGAAAAATGTCTAGACATTTAAATATGGAAAAAAATATAAGAAGTGTCTAAATAGTCAGTTTTGGTTTTCCTATTCTCTCAGTGATTAGAAGTTTTTAAAATTCCTTTTTAGTTTCATTCTCATTATCTCTTCTGTTTTATTTTTATTTTACATGTTAAGAAAAAATGTATGGCAAACAATGCCTCAAGCATTGCTGCATGGTTAGGAGCCAGGTTTCTAAATGCCCCAGTTAATATAATGTATAATGTTGCATTCAGCAGCAACTCATCTGATTGAAATAATTTGAGTGAAATTAAACTATTGCTACTAAAATTTATGTAAAACTAATGAAAAATTTATTGGTTTATAAAATCCTTGCTTTTATCCAGGACTAACAATTCCTATGCAACTCTAGTGATCCTCCCACAAATAGTTGAGAGAAAATAAAATATAAGGGAGTTCATCAGTTCATATTCCCTGAGATCCTCACAGTTACTCTTTTTTGTGATCCAGTCTTTTAACTTTTTCATTACTTTAATCTTAAAAAATAGATTTTTAATTAAATTCAGAGCTATTATTCCCCTTTAGGGGAGGTGGGAAAAACAAATGCAACTCTGCTGAAGGACCTCTGAGCATAACACTTTCCCTCTCTTTACAGTTCATTTTGGCATTTTTATATATCTTCTGCTAATAAAATGTAATGATTTTCATCTTTTACTTTGACATCTGAGTCTGTATCTTTTATCTGTTGTTTACAGTGTTTCAGCCCATAAATAAATCATATGACAAAATAAATTACTTAATCTTGTGTTTTATTTGGAAACACATTAAAGCCTAGCTTTGGTGGGAAAAAAATCATTTTACACCTTACAATTGCTTATATACTTTTATGACTTTTGTGTCACGTTCAAATACTATCAAGGTGTCATATCAATACCAATTGTTCACAAGAGCCACATTTTAAACCTTTCAAGTTTTCTGATAGAGTTTGATAGGAATACTTTGAAATGAAAGTACATCTGTCTTTGACAAATGGCATTTTCAGTTCTGAGTGGGTTTTTTTTTAATATGTTGTTATAGTGCATTACAAAAGCAATATTAATCCCCAGAACTTTCTTCAAATCAGTATACATGTAATTACAATGAAGTCCGTTTATCCAGTCCCCTGCATCCAAGGCTGTTTGTTGTCAGCATCTGTTTTTTCCATCCACTGTAAATTCACTTATTCTGCAGATTCCAAAAGTTGTTCTTTTGTATTTTTGACATCTGTGTAACTAGTAAAATAAATGGTGCTGTACTGAATTTCTGACTGTATTTTTATTCTCAATTTCTTTTAAACACATTCTGTTTCTGCAATGAGAAATAAATGATAAATATTTTCTCCACTTTTGTGAAAGGAAAAAAACCTTTGTAACCTCAGTGCATTTATCAAGTTTTTACCTGGTCAAAGAAAATTAAATCATATTCTAAATAGTTTCTTGCATGTCTCTTCTAGAAGCTTCTTTTCTTCACAAATGCCTTCCACAAAACTATCTTTCACATAGAGAGTGTGCCCTCTTTTCTTAGGTTAATTACTGAAATATGATGTGGTTTGGTTTCATTCTTAGTAATTTCCGGATTCTATTCCAGGACATTTGGGATAGAGCCCAAGAGCTTAGCATGTTTTCCTTTTTTCATGGTAAAATTGTGCAAATATGCATTAGAGTGTGAAAACAAACAGTCTAATACATTTTTGCAAAGCTCTTTATGTTTACTGTTTATTGCAGATACCAGATACTAATTAAAATGCGCTAACAAAAGCCAAGATATAAAGAACAAAGATATAACGAAGCCTCATCTTTTAAAAATACTTGTGATTAATCCCAGAGGACATTGTGTCATACGTCATTATTATAAAATCCAAGAAAGTTAACTACATCTTTGGAAAAGATATAGTGCCAAAAGCTGTATCCAATCCACGGAAAAATAATCATATTATGGTCATGTTTTCTAAGGAATAATCTTTTCAGATCCTATAATGGCATCCAGCTACAGCCCCTCTTGTTTATGGCTCCTTGCACTTCTCTGTGAAAACTTCTTGAATAGTTTTTTAAACATGTTGAAATGCTTCTTCCTCTTACTGACATTTGCCTGTAAATAGATCTCTGTCTTTATTAAAAAGAGGTGATTTAAATTTGATCCCAGAAGACATTCTCAAACAAGAAATTAACTTAATATGCTTGTTATTTTAAATGTGTGGAAACAAGTTACTGCTTGATTTTAATTCTGTTCAAGCAAAGATCAAGCTTTTGCAGATCACATTTTGAATTCACTTCAGGTGAAATAAACTGCTGGTCCAGTAACTAATGCTTGCAGCAAGGTAGAATTTCTGTGGCCCTGTTACACTCTGGATCTGGAGATTAGAGCATTCATGCAAAGTAATTCTGTTTTCCTGTACACCAAGGTACTGAAGCATAGAAACTGGGAACATGCAGGGATTAGGCATATTAACAAACAGAAACTGATCAATCTGTTCACAAACTGTGAATTCACTGTCCAGAAACTCAAGTAAATGTCAGCCACCCACGCAATGGTCTGCAGTGGTGTGGTAGCATCTGAAAAAGTATTTACTAAATGACTGGCACTATCATCTCTCCTAGATATATCCCTGTTGCTTCCCGTGTAAATAGAACACTAGGGATTTGGGAAAAAGATTGTTCTCTAAATTTGTCTGTCCTGTAAGAGGTGAAGAACTCAGCACATGCTGAAGATTCATCCTCTTCATCTGGTGCAAGGCAGAGGGTGGCACTGGTGGAAGAAGACAGTTCCCTGTGTTTAGGAAGTTGATGTTACACCTCCTCTTTGTATTTCCCTGAAACTGGGCAGAGGGAAAGAGACAGAGGTCAACAACGGAAAATAACCTTTATAAAAAAGACTTGATTCATTACTAGTGGATCAGAGGCCAACACAAAACTCCTCTGTGGAACTCTGTTCTTGGTTAGGCTGGTCGCCTAGGCACTGTCCAAAAGTTTTCATGTGATTTTGTTTCTTCAGAAAATTTGAAGGTTACTGGGATGTCATTTTGCTGCTCAGGGTAACACAGATGACACTGGCTGGTCTTCTGGGTCTTCTCTGTGTCGGGATGTTCCAGTTTTCTCAGATTTTACACTTCCTACTTTTCATTCCAGAACCTCAAGAAACAAATTTTCAACATGCTATTTAGAAAACATTTTAGACATTATTGTTCTTTTCCCATTCGTATATCAAATTCTTCTGGTACATGGGATTGTTCCTTTCATACAACAGCTGGTATCAATTAACACAAAGTTATTTTGAAATCCTGAAAAAGTTGTACCACAAACTCTGCTTGGTTTGCATTTAGATTGTTTCAGAAATTAAAAAGTATGCAACCTTCTGAAAACAGGAATCTAACCTAAATGGACAAGCTTTCCTTCCCCATTTTGCTTTGTTTTTATAAGTAGATAATATCCCATTATTTTATTACATAAAGTATATATTTGAGAAAATTTAATTAATATTTTTTCTTTCCAAATTGTTCCTCAAAAAACCACAAACTCTTTCAGGTGTTGCATGGAAATGCCCACTCTGAAAGATTAACATTGTCCAGTGTCTTCAGATTCCCTCCAGGGACCACAAAGAGAGACAGGCTCTTTAGGGCCAGAAAATTGCTGAATTAACTCTCTAGGGAAGTAGTTTTCTACCCATTAACAATAAAGGCAGTTCAGGCAAATTCAACTCACTAGTTAAAATTAACCCTTGAGAATACTTCTTTCAGCTATGTTAGTCTAAGGGAAAATTTATTTGTTCATTGGTTAGGAAACTTGTAAAATCTGCAGGACTACTTCTGAATGAAACAGAATATTTTCTATTGTAAAATTAATTCTCTGTAACAGAGTGTGTATGAGAAATATTTGCTAGCATTGGTAGACTAGCATTAAACTCCTCAACTGAAGTTACAGAGAGATTAAGAATATATTTAGGAAAATAAAGATTTTTTTCATCAGTACTGAAACATCCTTGAAATCCATTTGATTGCTCATCAGTTAGGGTAGGCTCAGACACCTTGTGTCTGAGAAAGATTCAAGTGATGCTCTTTATTTGAACTACTCTCTCACTAATAGAGGCTCCTGCAAACTCCTGTTGTCATTAATGTATCTCAAAGGCATAGATCAGCAGCCTGAGCCTATCCCACATCTGCCCTTTTAATGCAGTGTAGTTTGTCAAATAAACTATATATAGTGTCTTCCTGTAATGTGAGTGTGTAACACATTCTTTTCCTACTCCAGATACATCCATTTCAGTATTTGTAGAAAAAAGGACAGGTACAACTGGCAAACTGAAATTAAAAAAAAAAAAGAAGGTTTTAATTCTTTATTGTTCACCAGGTGCAACTGAATTTGCAGTAGATTTTTTTTTTTCTATTTAACAAAGCCTCAGATGTGATTATTTTTCCTCCTATTTGCTTGTATCTCAAAACTTCTGGAATAAAGTAAAAGAGATATTGAACTTGCATTTTTTTTTTTCCTTGATGGAAATCATTGGTTTTAAAAGGAGTGAGGGCTTTTAAATTCCAGTATGAGTTCATACCTCCTCCTTCTCACTCTCTCTTCGCACTTCCCATTTACAGGTACACTTTGAACCTGAAGAATTAACACCTTTATTTTTTGCTACTGAACATTGCCTTCTTTCTGAACTTGGTGGCTACTCACCCAAAGTGTGGACACAAACAGGAGGCTGCTAACTGATGCAGTATGTAACTGTGCCATGGTACTAGAGCTGTTTATTGTTATATTTGAAATGCAGGCCAACCTTCCCTCGGTGGTATTTGTCATGTGAAAAGCCTTACTGTGTTCCACTGATGGCTCCTGATCACAACTGCTATTTGGCAGTAAGGGTTAAGTACAGTGGATGCTGCTCCTGTGCTAGGAAGCACTGATCAGCAAATCCTGTCAGAGGAAGTCAGCACCTTGTAAGAGTGTAAAGCCCGGGAAAGAGCTTGGCATTCAAGTGCCATTGGATAGTCTGTTGATGGGAACACACTAACAGTTTAATTTGGACCTGATAAAATCCTACCAAGTTTGTGGTTTTGTCTTCTCTTGTATGTGCCCTTTTTGATCTTGATAATAAAAATAATAAAAGAAAACTGTAAAGAAAAAAGTACCTTACAAAAGTACGTGCTTGGACTGACTCAGGCACAATTAAGCTAGAACACGCCAGTCTTAACCTACTGAGCTGTGTGTGGGTGTAACAGCATGAACAGAATTTGACACTCTCTACTGCCCGATACCACTGAAATATCTATGCAGAGTGATAAGCAGATAACAGATTGTCAGCCTTTTAGCTGAATTTCCTATTTTTGTTGGTATAAATCAGACTCTTGCTTTCTCCCCCCTCTTGTTCTTCACCCTTTCCCTCTCCTTTGAGATATCCTAAATCCTTGCTGGAACCCTGCCAAATCCTTCGTCGCCTGTGTCATTCATTTCTTTACATCCTTTCATTTTTTAGGCTTTGTCTCATGCAATCCTTCTCACCAGAGATCCAGCTCCTTCTCTGCATGCAGGGATCACTTGGGGCATACGTCCCTTCTTTCTCTCAGCTTTCCTGGGAGCTCAACACATTGCCTCTGTGACACTTGCATCCTATGCTAGTCTGGGAAATGAGGCTCCAGATTGAGACCACCCCCATGTCAGGTGCCCAGCTAATGCTCTGCATAATGCGCTCTGCTTTCGCTCACGGGATGCTGATGGAGAGTTAAGTAGCCTCCAAAAACACTTAGGAGATGAAACATTTCACACCGACCTTGCTTAAAGCATATGGGCCTTGCCCTAGGGCCAGCTAAGAAAGACACAAGATTGCTAATTTGTTTACATGTATGTATTCACTTTCTTAGCTTCGTTGGACAAATGAATACTCTTATAAGGAGATATAAAAAGGTGGTGAAGAGGACTAAATTGTCCCTTTGTATGCATAGAGAGTGCCCCTGCAAGTTAGCTAAGTTGAGGATTGTATGTATCTGTTCTAGAACAGAATTTAGCCTGCCCAATGCTGGGATGGTAATTTGCAACTTTAACCAGTTTGGAGAGCAACAAAATTTGAAAACTATGCTAAGGGCCAGATAAACTTCTCCATTTCCAAAAAGGGACAAATAAGAAGAAATGTTCCTTCCCTAAAGCATAATTTCTCCTTTTCTAGTGTAAAATATAGTAAATTACTCCAAACACAAACTAATCATCAAGAAGGCAACAATGCTGTTAATGGTTTAAAGCATAGTACTCAGTCTGAGTTTACTCTGCCTTATGGAAATATCAAAGCCATTTTCATTATGCTCAGAGGTTTAATATAGCTATTAGAACAACAGCTACTCTACTGGTGTTGTACCACTAGATTTGTTAAGTTGATTCAGCACTAGAACTATGACTCTGATTCTTCCAGTTGCATTTGTGAATTTGTTTTTGTTTAAGTTTGAGTAATTGAAGTCTTGTGGGAAGTAAAGTCATTGTTCATCTGCTTATTTCAATCTGTGCTGGGAAAGCCAATTTTCTCTTGTTAAATTATATTTCTAATGTTCAACAGGGATAGTTGCAGATACTTGCTGTCATGCCTTGCTTTCTTTGAAATACATCTTAGCTGACTCTCCAAGCTGTCTTATCACCCCCTGATGTTTCAGCAGCAAGATGATTCATTCAGAATGGTCTTACCCCATTTCTGACATCTCAAATCTGTGAACTGAGATCATCTGAGAGGGATCTGAAAATGATATTCTGTAATGTGGCTAATGCAGAACTATTATCTAAACCCAGCAATGAGACTAGGCCAGATTTTTTTTTTCTCCTGAGCTTTCTACTTTGAAGCTGCAATCTCACATCCCTGTCCCTGTTTCCTTTGGTACTGTGTTGTTTAGGGCTCCTCAGA
The DNA here is from genome assembly GCF_903797595.1 of Erithacus rubecula. Classification (NCBI taxonomy): domain Eukaryota; kingdom Metazoa; phylum Chordata; class Aves; order Passeriformes; family Muscicapidae; genus Erithacus; species Erithacus rubecula. The sequence continues at coordinate 34,958,689 of NC_136689.1, forward strand.
TGCCTTTACAGACTAAGCAGAACCCTTGACCATAGTAGTGAGAAGAGCAAATCTTGATGTAAGTATTCTGTTGGAATAAATGACACTTCCTGCCATGTTGACAAGAAAAAGAAAGAAACAAAATTATTTTGCCTACCAGAACATTTTTTCTTTGACAAACAGTGCAACTTGGGAACTCTGTTTAAAAAGCAGTTTTTGAAGATCTGGTCATTTTACTTATGTGCTTAATTGAGGCCAGAGTATTTTGGAAACATTATATCAATTATCATATAAATGCAACCATTTAAAAATAGGCAAAGACAATGTAATTGTAGAGTGTCATGCCATAAACCACTACAAAATTTTCCCTCTCTGAACAGAGAACCAATCTTTGGTACACATTTAATGAAAGAATACAGCAGCTTTAATGAGTGATGAAAAGTTGATCTAAGTCCTGCTGAAGTAAATGAATGGCTTTTTTTTTCAGGCTTCTAATGCATAGAATAAAGCAACTGTCTTTATTACTTTTTGAAAGTGCTAAAAATGTTTTACACATTCTGAAAAAGTGAATTGTTGAATTTCATCGTAGCTTTAGAGCTGACCTTAAGTGTTAATAAGCTCTCTTTCAGAACATCTTTGAATGGAAAATAGCCAATTGTGTGATGAAGCCAAGTGAATATTTGGGAGTAGAATGAGAGAATGTGCTTGGCTTCTTGTTGTTATTTAGTTGCTTGCTTTTTTTTTTTTTAATTTTTTTTTTTTTTAGATAAGCATTTAAGGCATATGAGATGGCATAGGCATTCTCTTAAGACATTTAAGGCATTTAAGGAGATATCATCTGAATCCCTTATTTTCTCAGGGTACTGAAGGAGAAAGTATTGATTAGTATATATGCTGGAATTCACATCCTATTTGTAGAGAGCTAATAAAAAAATAAAAAGACTGTGGTCCCAGTAGAGTTTTAGCAAAAGTAATGGTAACAATAATGACTTTCCTACAAATGCTTTCATATGTTTGGAAAATTTTCTGTTCTCTTTTAATAGCTATTAGACTTGTTACGCTGAAGTGTATAGACTTAAAGGAAATTAAAATGAGAATATGTACACTGTTGCACTATTGTTATACTATTTCTAGGGTTTCTTTATCTAGATTAACACAACATTGTCTTAATGTTTGATTGTCATCCCATGCTTGCATTGGTCAGCTGGAGGCAGTATCCCAAATTCAGCCTCCCAAACAGACAAAAAATATTGAGAGGAATATAGCTTTTTGAAGACAAGTAGCCAGTAGCCATGAGATTTGCTGTGTAAAGAGCAATTAGAAAATCTGTCTGCAGCAAAAGCCCTTGAACACAGCTTAGAGAGGTTTTGAACAAATCTTCTGCTGCCTGGGAATAAATTTCAAACACCCAAGGAAAAATATTTCTCGATACTGCTCATCGTAAGTCACGTTGTTCTGTCTGTTTAACTGCTGTAGTCCAAAGACACTGTTTCCTCCTTCCCAAGATTGTTTGAGTAGAACACTTCAGATCCATCATTGAATACATTTATTTCATGCTGAGGAAGAAAATGTATTGTGAAGAGATAAATTAATTTGCCATTTCTATTCCAAAGAGTAATTCTTCCAGGACACTCTCAGTACCTGTTCTTGCAAAGGCTGATTTCTGAGCTTGCATCAAAAAAAACCTAGTCCTTCATGTGGCTTGCTGTAATGCATATAGATATATATATTAATCCTTCAATTAATAATTCAGATTAATTAATAATGAGACTAAATATTAAGGAAAATATTATAAAAATCAATATCAATAATTCATGATGTCTTTTTTGCTAGAAAGGTAATTTATCAGAAATTATAAAGAAAGAAATCATTGACACAAACCTCTATCTTTACAATCTTACACCAATATAGTAATTATTATCACTCAGATTGGCATGAGAATAATCATTAAATAGGTATTTAGTTACAGGCAAATGTCTTGAAAATCTAATAAACTATTGGATCAGTATCAGGAGCGTTGTCCCATTTGATAAAAATATCTCTATTTATAACTAGGAACCAAGGAAAATTTTTCATGGTCATAATAAATGTAGATGTGTATGTATGCACACTCATATACAAACACATATATGTGTACACACACACACTTGTGCTCTTTAATTAGTCTTTGTTCAGTAAGAAACATGGCAGATGAAAAAACTGAGTCATGAAGTTCATAATGGTTGGGGTTGGCAGGGACCCTTGGAGATCACCTGGTCCAACCCTGCTGCTCAAGCACAGCCAGCTGGAGCAGACTGCCCAGAACTGTGTCCAGATGGCTCCATCCAAGGATGGAGACTCCACAAAATCTCTGAGCAACCTGTGTCAGGCTCTGACAAAGTCTTCCTGTGTTTCTATTTGTGCCCATTACCTCACTGAGCACCACTAAGAAGAGCCTGGCTCAGTCCTCTTAGCACCCTCCCATCAGGTATTTCTCTTCTTTAGGGCAATAAATCCCAGTTCTCCTAGCCTTTGCTTGCAGGTGCAATGCTCCAGTTCCTTCATCACTCGGTTGCCCTTTGCTGGACTGCTTTCAGCTCAGTGAGCTACAGAGAGCTCTCAGCTGTGAAGATCACAAGTGGACACATTACTGCAGCTGTGGCCTCACAAGTGCTAAATGGAGGTAAATGCTGGGAAAAGTAGAGAGTAGAGGTGAGTCAACTAGATTCAAGTTGAATCAAGAAAAATACTGAACAACTGAGTTTGCACTGAGCAGAAACATTTCTTTTACATCTAGAATGAGTAATTTCACAAATGGGGTAATGGTGGTTCACATGTCATAGCTAACCTTTTTCTACCCCAAGCAATAGAACAGTTATTTTCCAGCAGAGAAGAAGAGCAAATAGATAAGGTACTAAAAGAATATCTAAATGCTGAACACTTATGCATGTTACTATTCTTTTATATGTTTGTGAAAGTTGCACACGTATTTCAATAGATGTATGTTGAGGGAAGACTCACACTCAGAATTTGAAATAAACCAAGCAGGATTGTTTAGTTTTCACTTCTTGTTAACTGCAGGGCCCCCTTTAACTTATTATTATTTTTTTCCAGTGGATTCAGTGTTGACACGAGCAAAGGGTTACAGTCCTCTGCCTCCTGCTGGATATTTTGTTCACTGGCATCTGAGAACTGTCTAAAATGTGAAGGAATTGAAGAAGCATCCATAGATAATCTTTTCTATAGTATGTTTATGGTGACAGATTGAGAGGTCCCTGTTGCTCTGCTGCTACTTCTGGTAACTCAGAATACTAAAGACCTCTGCAATTTCTTTCTTCAGTTGTCTCTTTTCTGAAGAGTCCTTATCCACCTAGCACACTTCCTATGGAAGCTATTGCAAACCTGCAATTATTGTTGTTGTGCTTCTTTGAACATTTGTTTATCTTTCTTTTGTAGATAGTGGGGAGTGGGGGGGGGGGGGGGGGGAAGAACAGTACATGGTAGTCAAAATGAGACAGACTCCTAGATTTATAATGTTGTACAATAATATGTCCTAATACTCCACTTATTTTTAATAACTAGTAACCATTAAAATATATTCTTATAAACTATTTAGAATCCTTGATCATCAGTAGCAATAGTGGTTTTATATATGTAGCATTCCACATTTCCCCCCACGTTTTTATTATTTGAATCTGCCATTTCAATACCCAGTTGTTGACTTTTGCAGGGCTGAAGTCAGTTCTATGACTGGCTCATCATGCTCATCAGGCACTGTCACCTTAATTCTCCCTTCCTGTTCCATATCCCTCAGGAGTATGTAGCTCTGTAATGCCCTGCTGGCAGTGTCCCTCTGCATTAAAAGTGCATTTTGTCCTCTGAAGTTATTCCTTTATCTTTTTATCCCAGAGAGGATCTTTGACTTAAGATCCTTTCTTGAGGGACCTTAGTTTTAAAAAATTAATCAGAATAATAAGTTCAGAGAGTACCTCCTAGCATGAAATTGGATTTCAACTGAAAGTTTAAGCACTCATCACTCAAAAACTCTTAACTTCCCCAAATCAGCTATTTTATAAGGTTAATGCAACATTAACATCAATGAAATCTTATTTTTTTCAGCCAATCACAAATATTTTGCTCATGTTCATCATTAACCTGGCATTAGCTAAGTATAACTTGTCTTATGCTGTGGTCAAATGTTCTTGCGGTTTAACATGCATTCAGTTCTTTTTTCTGGGCAGATTTTAAAAAAGCAGTGAAATAAGTTTAAAAGAGAAAAGAAACTGTCTTAAACTTACTTCTTTGGGGTTTTTCATTGTGCTTAATTTTTCAGCTTCTGTTAGTTAATTGATGTAGGACTGGAGCAGTCATGTTGTTGTCAGCAGAACCACTCCAAGTCTTATGCTTGTGTTTTGGAGGCTGTGGTGTTGGTGGTTCAGCCAAGGCCCAGCAGGGACCAGGAGGAGTCCTGCCCTCCATGCAGCATCAGAAGAACCCTCTGTCTCCATGCTCCTAATGCTGTGAGTGAGTACTCAGCCACCTTCTGCAGGCTGTCATTAGGGAAGTACCCCTTCACCACTTTTCACAGAGGCTCAGTAGGATGACCTCCCTGTGGATCCCACAATTGTATTTATTACCCCAGAGCAGAACAGTTATATACAGTTTTTTTTGGAGGTTCTTTCAATAGAAAGTTGAGCTATGGCCCTCTTTTCAAATAACTTTTCAAATAGGGTGAGAAAAAGATGGGTAAGATTGTGAAGATCATACACTAGGAATAGATAACTGAGAGGAGACCAAAAAAGTCCAGAACAAAGTAAGGAAATTGAGAGGGAAGGGTGTGAAAGTGGATGCAGGCACTATGAGACAAACAACATGAATAATTCTGGTGGTGCATGCTTTGTATCTCTGCTTATTTTCACAGCATGCCTAATGTGCTGTTGTTCAGGAGCAAATATAATGTCTTGTGAAGTAGGATCACTGGGCGATATAGTCTATTCACCTCTGAAGCTTTTAGAGTTACTTGCACATAAAATATTTTCTGGAAGTGTCTTTTCGTTCTTACCCACTTACATAAATTATTCCTGTTATTCAAATTCTTATTTCTTACTAGGATGCTAAAAAAACTTGAAGAAAACTTATAAATGTTGCCAATTAAGCTAGAAATAACTAGCAGAATAGTAAATATCTAGCAATTAAAATTTGGAAACTTTCTGTGGTTGCCTTATTGGACTTTATTTTACACCCCAAAGAGATTGCCAGGTTTTGTGTTACTGTCTTTTCAAACAAAGGTCTCATACATCACCCCTTCCTCATTTTTGCAGTTGGTTGTGTATGCTGCATAATAATTTTTAGTTGTTTTTTCAGCTTTAGCCACAGTATAAACATCTTTACCATCCATGTACAGTAATTGCAATGAGGTGAGTACAGTTCTGCTAAAATATCCTTGAGTGGAGAGATTCTGGCAGTGTTTTGTAAAGAAAAGAAACTATGGTGCATTCTACAGCTACTTATTGTTTAAATATCACCTTTTCATGTTTTCCCATTGTTGTTTATTTTATGCATTTTCTTTCAAGATGTTCAAAATCATAGCTTTGGTTTTATCTTACACTTTTGGATTCTGTCCTGCTCTCAGATAATGGAACAGTATTCCAAGTATCTGGACTATCTGGGTATTTGAGACATAGATTGTTCAACATATGTCAGTCTTTCTTTCAGAAAACAACTGTGATTCTAAGATTAATTCTATAGTTAAGAATTTTTTAATGATCACATCCGTGTTTAAAAAGACAGCGTAGTTTGTCCTTTGTTCTACATGTCATTGCTATCAAGCCATTATAGAAGACTACAAGTTGGTCAGGATGAACTTGCCCTTGGAGAAGCCATTCTGGGTGTCTCAAATCACTTCCATGCTCTACATGAGCCATAACAGAGCTTCTAGGAGGATCTGTTCTGTGACCTTCCCAGGCACAGAGGTGAGGCTAATTCCCAGGGTCCTCCATTCTACCCTTTTGACAGATGAGTACAATATTTCCCTTTTTTCAGTCACCTGGAACTTCACCTGACTGCTGAGACGTTTCAAATCTCGTGTAGAGTGGCTTGGTAACTGCATCAGCCAATTCTTTCAGGCTTCTGTGACGCATCTCATTGGAGAGATGGGAAGAGAAGAACTTTCTGGAAGTTAGGCAGAATGCAGGTTCCTACACTTGGGGAGGAATAACCCCATGCACCAGTACAGGCTGTGGGCCAACCTGCTGGAGAGCAGCTCTGCAGAGGAGGACTTGGGGGTCCTGGAGGGCAGCAAACTGCCCATGAGCCAGCAGTTTGCCTTGTCCAAGAAGGGTGATGGTGTTCTGGGTTGCATTAGGAAGACCACTGCCAGTAAAGCAGAGGAAGTGATCCTGCCCCTCTACTCAGCCCTGGTGAGGCCACACTTGGAATTCTGTGTCCATACAAGAGAGACATTGAGCTCCTGGAGTGGGGCCAGTGGAAGACAACTAGGGTGACTGGGGAACTGGAGTATCTGTCTTATAAGGAAAGGCTGAGAGAGTTGGGCCTGTTCATTCTCAAGGACAAAAGGCTGAGAGGGAATCTCACAATGTGTAAGTGTCTGAAGAGAGAGTGTCAAGAAGAAGGAGCCAGGCTCTGCTCAGTGGTGACATGTCATAAGACAAGAGGCAATGGGCAGAAGCTGCTGCACAGGAAGTTCCACCTGAACATGAGGAAGAACTTTTCTGTGCAAGTGACTGGGCACTGGAGCAGATTGCCCAAAGAGGGTGTGGAGTCTCCCTCACTGGAAATATTCTAGAACTGCCTGGATACATTCGTGTGCCACATGTTCTAGAATGACTCTGGTTGAGCAGGAAGATTGGATCAGATGATCCACTGTGTTCCCTTCCAACCTCACCCACTCTGCTATTCTGTGATTCTGCGAAAACTGTAGTTGAATATCTCAGTGGAGTATCAGTCTTCTCCTCAGCTACTGTTACCAGTTTTCCAGCACTGTTTATCTCTGTTTATCATTTTTTTGGCTTTCCTTTTCTGACTAACATTCACATAGAAGGCTTTCTTGTTATTCTTGGTGTACTTTGCCAAATTGAATTCCAACTTTGCTTTTGCTTTGACCTTTCTCACTCCATCCCTACGCAATCAAACTTCATCTCTGTACTCTTTGCAGGTTACCAATCCCTGTTTGCATTGCCTGTGCTTTTGTTTATGTTCCTACAGCTTGACCAGTAATTCCCTACTCAGCCATGCTGTTATCTTGCCTTCCTTGTCTTGCTGTCTCTCAGTTCTCACAGTCACCTGCTTTTACAATCCAAGTTTCCTGCCCCTTTACTGACTGTCTCCTGTCCAGAATTCTCTTTGCTTTACTGTATCCATTGGTCACTTTTTGCCCATCATATTTTGCCTAACTCTCTATGCACGAGTAGCTCTCCACATATACTGGCAGTCCTGGCACTTTCTCCACAAGGTCTTTTCTGCCTCTTCTTATCGCAATACTTGACCCAGATCATTGTCTGATGTTGTCTGCTTTCCATGTCTTCTTCCTCCTATTTCCCTACTGTCTTCCATTCTCTTCTACTTCATTTTTCTTCCTGTTCATAGGCCCCTTGATCATGTATTTAAAGTATAAGTATTGCAATAATATGAGTGCTGAACTTTCAAAAATGTGACTGAAAGTGTTTTTCAATTATATTTTCAATTTATTTGTGTGTGTGTCTCTGTGTTCATACTTCAGAGTATATTTTGTTCATGGGCTAGAGCTTTTCTTTACATACTGAGAGCTAGAAGTGTGCAGGCTTAGAAAATGGAAGCAGATGTTCTCATACAATATCTTGATTCCGGCAGCTGAGGTTTCAGAAAGAGTATCAAATGTTTCTAACTCTCACAATAAATTACGTAACTTGGCACTAATATGCTGATAGTATGCTATCAGTAGTGCAGATCTAAGAACTTTGAATTTTTCTCACTCAGTAGTGCAGACGTACTGAGGTGTGGGTTCCTTTGCATCATGCATTTAGGAACTGAAAACAGAACAGCATGGTTGTGATGTCTGTATTAAATAATGAGGCAGAACACAGTCCTCTAGAGCAATAGGTTTCCCACTGTGTTGAGTCACTAAGCAAGCTGTCACTGTTGATGATGTACTCTTATTTTTAGAAATCCTTCAATGAAAGTCAAGCTGAATCCTCCGATGCCATATTTTACATTGCTTTAGTTGTTGTGATGCCAGTTTTCATTATTATTGATGTTAAACACTTAAAGAATATTTCTGGGTTAAGCAAAAGGTCTTCACGCATTTCAATGATTTATGAAGCAAATAGGCTTGCTAGATGTCTGTGAAGTGCCACTGATGGATTCAGTGAATGCAGCAGTAAGCACCCATTACAGCACCTAGAACACAGTTCCTAACTGGTTTTTGTTCCATTTACAAGTTATGAAAGAGGCTTGATGATGCTTTTAGCTGAGAAATATTTTAGAATGTAATGGGTTTTTTCTGACGAATAATTCTATCTGGAGCAGTGTGGAAAATGACAAACAGGTTTAAGAAGGAAGAAAACGCATTGTGTTACTGTTCTGTGAGCCCTGGCTGTATCATGCAGCCTCTTAGGACAGTAATATGATGTCTCAAGATAAGCTGCCAGAGTCTTCTACCCATACACTCCATCAAAAAAGGTTTTTTTTACTAGGCTAACTTTAACTATGGAGATACCTTTTACTGTCATTCCTTGACACTCACTTTTCCCCTGCCTCTAGATTACAGTATTTATCTTATTTATTTTTACTGATCTAAAAGTGAGAGGTCTAAGTTTCATCCAGGACTGATGGAAAGAGACGTGAATTTCCAAGAGATATTAGTGTGAAGTATGTTAGTGATAGCCAAGAGAAAAGTTTTCATTGTTATTTTCATGTTTAACGCTGTGAAAATGAAGGCATACTACAAAATCCTAACCAGGCTGAACCCTGCTTTTCTTGCCATCTTTGGTGGTTTTTAGGATGGTTAAAAGTAGATTACTCTTTGCATTCTTTCACACAAATGCATATATGTTATTGTTAAAACAGTTATAAGAGCTTCAGCATCCACAGATTGGTTCAGAAAGTTGAAACTTTTGATTGATGAAGCAATCCCTTCCCACACAACTCTTCCATGAAACTCCTCAAATCCACAAGCAAAAATCCAACTGTCTAAATAAAACAGCAGCCACAAAATATTTTTCTGCAGTACAGTTATCAGAAGATCATACCACCTATTATGAAAACATGTACACATTTTTTTTCTACACATTAAGAAGGGGCAAGAAAATACTTCAGTATGGAAGGAACCACTGTTTGAGTAAATTAGTAGGCCTAATTTGGCATACTCGAAAACTGGGAATATATAAAATCATAGCTAGTCAGCTAGGCTAATTCAAATTAACAGTGCCCTCAAATTTGAAATTGTTTTTTTGTAAAAGATGTAGAAAATCTCATAGTTAAATGAGAAATGATGCTCAAACAGCAACTGGAGAGTAAAAAGTGCATTCAAAGACTTTAGATTTTGTTATACTCACATGCCATACTTTATGAACTATAAACTTGCTGAGCTGTGAACTGTTGTACTTCATGTTGGAGTATTTAAAATACATGGAAGATGTTAAGATCTGCATAGATTAAAAAACCAAAAAAACAAAAAAACCCAAAAGGTCCTGAGGACTTCTTATTGCTCTTGTTTCCCAGAACAATTAAGAGAAAACATGGTGTCTCAGATCAATCCTAAAGTGTGTATATTTTCTTCCTCTCCTGTAGCAGTGAAGTTATATTACACTGCAGAGTTAAACTTGGGACAAACCCATACTGATGTTTAGAAGAATACACGGTGTGATTAAGTACTGGGTAAGTGTCTTACATTTTATGAGTACTGAATTCCAAAATAAAGTGGGTTTGAACATATTTTTTTCAGTCCTGTAAAGCTTCTTGAGGCCTAATTCCCAATGGCTTGGCTACCAGATGAGGCTAAAATCATTCAGAGCTTTAAAAGATAATAACCAGAATAGCTAATAACCTGATTATTAAAGTGCTGAGCTTGGATACCAGAGGAAGCCAAAATCATACAATTTTAAGAGACTATAAGCAGAATAGCTAATAACCTGATTATTAAGGTATTGAGCTAAAAAGGGGTGAAAGTCATAGATAGAAGTCAGTCATTTGAGTTAATGCAGCTGTAAGCCGAAGCAGAAGGTCTCCTACCTGAGGTTTCTTGCTCTTTGGCAATTTGGAAAAATTCCATTGCTTTATAATTTTTCACAGTTTTGTGGTCAAGGGGCAAAAGAAGAAGAGAAAACATAGGAAATATTTTTAGCTCTTTTTTTGAACAGAATGCTATTTGTACAAAGGTACTGGATGCACTGCAAGAGTGAAAGGAACAGAAGAACAAGTGAATGAGAGCCATTCAGATGTCAAAAAAGAAAATTCACTGAAAAAATTTACATCAGTGTATTGACAATAGGAATTTAAAGACTATTTTCATAAATGACATCTAAATTATTTTAAACTTGATATTCTGAATAGGTGGCAATTGTGATGCATATAACTGCAGCTAATGATGGTCAAAATTCTTTTCATCCTTGAACTGATTGATAAAAGGGGATGAAATAATGCTATCCAGTTTTCCCAAGAAAATTTAGGAGGTCATAAAAAAAAAAATCCAAAAGAAAATCAAGTAGTGAAAAAATTCAGTCACAAACCTAATATTACTGAAATCTCTTTTGGGTTTCTTTATCAAACTCTTGTTTACACATACATTTCAATCATGTTAGTGCTTACAAACTGGGAGTCATCTGTAACTTTGATCAACAACTGGTGCAAATACTGCAAAGCACCATTAGAGGTACTGAGATACACAGAGTCCTAACTGTGAATCTGTATCATTCTCCTTTCTCATTTCAGTACATGTGGGTGTGAATCCAATATATATATATATATATATATATATATATATATGCATATTTATGCACAATAGCAGGTCCTTTTTGTAATCCCTGCTTTAGGAATGCTTTCATAACTCCTGATAGTTTTGTCCCTTTTAACTTCATGCATACAAATGTATAAGAAGTTCAGCTGATCACCTGTCTCTCTCTCCCTCCCTCCATTTCTCTTCTGAAAGCTTGCCCAAATTCCAGCCACCACCTAGGCTATTAGTGCATTACTCCATATTACTCTACCCCCATGCCAATTTTAAAATCCTTTTCATTTGCACCTTTTATAACTAATGGATGATACTTTGGAGAAAATTACAGTGACATTTGCAAAATGATGCTACTTTAAAAGATAGTGTTATTCTTCAAGTGAACATAGTGAAAAAATAAGCAATATATTTACAGGAGAAAAAAAAGAAGGCTAATGTATGCTCAGCTTAACTTCATCAGAGGCACAAGATGACATAAGATGATGTTTTTTTTCTCTTTTCAGGGTGGTGGAACTTTTACCAGGTTTCAAAGAGATCAACCTGGACTCAGGCTGCTGGTGCTGAAAGCTGATTCATCAAGCCATCATGACCGAGAACAGCACTTGGCAGTTTATTGACTTGAGTGGGCTGTTACATCCTGATGATTTTAATGAAACTTGGTCACCTGTTTACAGCTTGTGCATGAAACCTTTTCTGAACTAGGATCTTAAGACAGCATCGAGGGGCTCTTTGTAGTTGTTAAGCTCAAAGGAGATAGGTGGGTAGGAAAGTAATTGAATCTACCAGTAGAAGCTTGCTGCTGCCTTTAATTTCTGCCTTTTCCCCCTGTCATTCACTGGTACAAGAAGTGTATCTGTGGTGAATGGACATTTAAAGGCACACATTTGGCAATCCTTTTTTGTTTTAAATACCTGTGAAGAGACATTTGCAAACTGTGATTAAACTAATATTAAAAAAATTTGATCTTCAAAAGCTACTGAAATGTGGAAACCTTCTGCTATGTCGCATTTTATTTCTCCCTATTTGGATTTAAATGAAACCTGCAATGCAGCTGAAGTTGGTATTGACAAAGTCCCTACCCAGTGGCATGAAGGGAGAGAAAGGAGCTGTGTATTCAAGGTCTTGCACTGCAGGACCTTGCACCATTCTTGGTCCTAGTCAGTGGCAGTTCAGAAATTCGTTTTCTAAATTCTTCACCAACCATTTTAGTAAATCTGTGTTTTCAGCTAGTTTTTAAGGCATTAAACCCAAGGATTGCAAACGTTAAAAAAAAAAAAAAATTAATTCTGGCTTTCTCCATGGTCTGTAATCTGGTAAATGTGAAGATTTATGCCCTTCCTGTGAAAAAGACCACTGGAAAATATTTTGTTTAAACTCAAATGGAGCTGCAGAGAACTTTGTGGTTTGAAAGATTAGGTAATGAATAAGAGAAATAGATGCAGATGAAATATGATTTCCTATTCATGGTGTATTTCAGGGAATCATTAATCCACCTGAATATGACCATGAGTTATGTTCACAGTATTGCACTGGAATATCTCAAAAAGGGTATTTAGATGTACTTGTGAAGTTAAATATGGTAAGACTATAAAATATTGATTATTTAGCACACATAATGGCAGTAGACTATCCAGACCTTATTTTCCATGAGGAAGACAATGCAGTAATAAATCTTTCTATGGCTCAGCTTTATTTCTGTTTATGTATTTTTAGGGCAGGAACATAAAAATACTTCCATTTAGAGTTAACTCATAGTGAAAACTGAACTATGAATGTTTAGTTTGTACAAATGTCTTCTACTACTGTTGTCAACAGGTCATGTCTCTTTCTTTATTTTTGACAATAAAGAACAAAAATGAGTGGTAAAGTAACACTTGGATTTTAAATTCAGTGAATAATTTTAGAATTCTGACCTTCTGATTTGTACTTACTGCTCACCAATGCTTATGTCATTAGGAATTAATTAGGTAGTCAATGAGGTGGATCTTCAATTTAAAGCTTTCACTCTGGATTTTTTAATACTTTCTTTTGCTTATAAAATTACAGAGAGAGTTACATGGTTATACTGTTGGCTCACTGGGGGTTTGCTACCACAAAAAACAAAAGTGTTCTTACTCTCATCTTGTCCATAGTTCATGCACTTTCAAGGAAAAAATACTTTATTATGTCAAAAATTGCTGCACCAGACCTGAACACAATTGCATTATCTTGCTCTTCAACTGCAGAAGGAAAGCATGCACAGTACATCACCAACAGAACTGAGCTAAATTCCCTCCATACATATCCCAGACAGTCTAGGGAAGAGTAGTTCAGAAAACTGGCACACCTAGGAGTGGAAGTATGCACAAAATGCAGGTCTTTTTACTGTTGAAGTACCCACACTTGGTAGCACAGTGTATTTTGAGTATGGAGTGGATACATCTGTGATAATTCACATGTATGAGTGCGTGGCTAGAAAATGTTTAATTTCTTAGTGCTTGATGTTTTGGGTAGAATTCCACATGTATTCAACTTGTTTATTAACTCAAATCACACTGACTCGGGAGCTGAAGGCCCAGAGCAACTCTCAGCATCTCTTTCTGTGTGGAAGAGTGACACCTTCTCAGGCCTTAGCTTTCCTGAACAGGCAGACTCAGACTGGTTTTCAGGCAGAAGGGTTGAAGCAGAACCAAGCTGTCCAGGTCTATCTCAACCCATCAGGGGTCCACAGCTTCATGGACTCAAACAGTGTGACTGCCACCTGAGTCACATCTGTGCCTCTGCAGCACTGTGCCACAAACACTCTCAAGGGCAAGAGCGAGCAGTGATACCTCACTATGGAATGAAGAATAGGAATTGGGGTAGATAAGACTATGAAGTAGACATCTGCCAAGAGATTGTCCTAAAATCTTGCAATTGTGGAGGCTGCACCAATCTTCATAGCCCTTTATTTTTAACATTATAGAGTTTTTCTTAATATCTGGCTTGAATCTCCCTTTTGCATTTTAATTCTTCTATTTTGCATCAGTACACCTTATTTTACTCCTGTTTACAGTACCTTTTCATACCTGAAGTTTCTTATTATTGCCTACATCTGTTTATTTTCTGGCACAAATAAATTACCCCAGTTCTTGCAGTCTCTCTTAAAGGAATAAGTTTTCACTTTATTGTTGTTGGAGAAAGTCTTGTATATCTCAGATCTTTCTTGAAGTATGTTTTGTGAAACTGAAGTCTCACTGGTATCAGACCTGACTTCTACCTGCAGGCTTAACAGGCATCAGTAGAGCAGAAGGGCTGCATCAATGAACGTGTTGACATGTATGTACCTGTTTCCATTTACACATGACAGTTTATTTCTTTACTTTTTTCACAATAGCACAGACTTTCTGGCTTGCATGTACCATGTGATATGTTACAACCTCTGAATCCCCTTCTGAAAAGCTGCTTTCAGCTGTCTCTTCTCCCTCTTCTGGATGCAGATGATTGTCTTGTGTGTCTTTGTCTTCATTACTTTTATGAATTTTCTCCAGCTTCTAAAAGAGGTTTTGAATTCCAGTGCAGTCTTTTAATGTGCTTACTAGAGCTGTAAGGTTGTTGAGACCAGCAGGTCACAAAAGCATTCATGTTCCAAAACATTACTGGGAGTAGGAGGTCATATTGGGTTCATAAAGGCTCCCTGTGAGACCCCATTCCTCCACTATGGGAATAAATCAGGTTATAATTCTCCTCAGGTTATTATTTTAACAATTTTGTAACCACTTTACAGTAATTTTGGAATGTGTCTTTGCTGAGTTTGCCTATGAGGAAGCCCAATTAAAGTTTGTCAAGTACTTATTAGAATCAATATACAGAGTTTTGACTACTTTTCCCTATCCATATGCATTGTTTTCCTTTCACAGAAGGAAATTAGTCTGGTCTGACATGATTTTTTTTTTTAATAAATCGATTCTGGCTGTTAGTTATTTCCTTTTTATCTTACACACAGTTTACTTGATTATTAATTATTAGGTTTTTTCTGCAGTTAAATTATCTGTACATTCTAGTCTTTTCATGGACAGTATTGTGAAACTACATAATTCTGATATAAGCAGTAAGATATCTATGGATGATGATATTTTGAGGGAGACTACATCTGGATCAGCCATCCAGCCCTGTCAGATGTTGGCATTGCTGCCTTCAGCCCCTCAGCAAAGACATTGCAACTGCACCAGCTGACTCCATGGGAATGATACTTCAGAAACATTATTTTGCAGTGGAAGAGAAAGATCCAGATTTTGAAGGTGGGTTTTATTTCAGATTTATTTCTTTTATAGTTTGGGAATAGTGGATAGCAGTGTGTTGGAGAGGGGGCAGGACAGGAACATCTAGATGTTAAGGAGCAGAGAAAAATCTTTTCAGGACTTCTGACTCTCCATGTCTTGGAAAAAAGTCAGAAGCGACTTGTTTTAAGGGAAGTGAAATATCAGAATAAAGCAGAAAATTTTAAAAAATGTTATGAGAAGTTCAAAAATGTATCTATTTCAATTATATCCTTGCCCCCACAGCACTGAGTGTCAGAAGGGAGTTGGGGGCAGGTGCAATCCTGCTGTCTTGTGAGCAGGTTCAAAAGAGAAGACAAGTAAGAGCAATTCCCTCTCTCTTCTGCTCTTCTTTCTTTCTCTCGTCTATCAGGCAAACACAACCATCACATTTGTGGAAGCTTTTAAATTTTTTTGGGACAAGTCCAGTCAAGGCCAGCTGTAGATTAGCAGTGGCACATCCCATTAACTGTTCACGTGTAGCCTGAAAGCTGAGAACTGTTGTGCCATTCCCAGCTGGGATCTCAGAGCTCAGCATTGGAAGCTCTTCATTGGCCCCTACACCATCTCCCTGAACTTGGGCAGTGTCATGCCTGATCCCAAATTGGGAAGCTGTTTGACTAGGATGGGGTTCAATAGATTGCATATTACTACAAAGATTGTTGCATTTTCTTCAGGAAAAAAATCTGTTAGCTCTCTTTACCCAGTATTTTCATTCCCTGTAGTGCCTATGCTGTGTAGTGGCAATAAGAAACACTTAGGAAAAAAGTAAACTGGAAAGAGAAAAGAGCTTTAGTCTGTGAACAGCTAAGGCAGACAGGCTTCTTCAAGTGTGACAGATAAAGGAATACTCTTCAGGGTTACTTGGAATGTCATCAGATGCTTGTAATGGCAATGTCAGAAAAACAGGCTTCTGTCCATTGGTGCCAGTCCTCTATTGCACAGTTTTGCACCATTAGACATTTTGTACATTGCACCATATTGTACACATTTCACACCACCAAGAAAAGATCAGAGTTTCCAAAGCATGGGGACCTAATTCACCATGGCTTCCAGTTCAACCTGACCTCTCTAGAGCTGCTGCCACTGACAAAAATACCAGCTGTGTCATTGCCTAGAAATTCCTTTAAACCATGCCTTAGCATGCCTGTTGGGATACTTGCATGTATCTTTAGAGAACTTTTGAAATAGTTCTTTGATGGGTCAGTACCTGTACAATGTCATCTGCATGAGACACCTGTCCTGTGTGGGCCTGAGATAAGATATTATGGTGTTTCCTGTGCTGCCCTCATGTTAATTCTTCATCTTGTCTAATAATTCCCAGAGATGCTATGCAAATGCTTATCCATTTCTGCAGCCGTGACATTTTCCTGAATGGCACTTTAAAGGATTTGGTCTTGGAAAGCATACCTAACTCATCCAAGTACATGTGGGAACTCTTTGAAAGAAAGTAATTATGCATCCATTGTCATTTTTGTTTTTCTCTTCCTTCATTGCTTGCCTCTTTAGAGCTTGCTGGAAAGTGATTGAGTTTCACTGACTCTGAAACCTATTGATTGGATTTGAGGAGTATAAAGGGAAAAGATGTAACATTGATAAAAAGTAGGGCAAAAGATTAACACCAACACTAGTCTGTAAGCAGGAAAGTCAGGAAGGTGCAGCAGGAGCCATGTGCTTTCTCTTGTTCCAAGGTGATAACAGAGCCAGTAAAGATAAACATTTGGGGTGAGGAAGGAATATTTCCTCTGATTACTGCTGCCAGGTGGAAAAAAGAGCAAAACTGTGAGTTATGCTGTCAACACCAGGTCACCAACAGCCACTGATGTTATTTAGAGCCTGTGGATATGGTTATGTACGTTCGTAGAAAAAAACCAGGAGGAGCAAAAAGAAAATATAGAGATGACAAGGAGATACCAGAAGTAGGAAGAAGTTGACAACAGCTATTTAAGATAAGGATGGTTAGCAAGTGCCATGAGGACTGGGAATGTATGAAGTGGGACATTTAAGTGGAGCATGAGGACTGCAAAGCATTTAATCTGACCAGTGAAGATGTAGCAGACTGGTTGGTAGGTCAGTCCAAGTGAAGATATTACTCTGTGTGTTTTGTGAAGAGTGAAGCTGTAAATTCAGGTTGGGTCTCTCAATACTTATCAGGTCAAGTTCAGAACAAACTCCACTCTTCAGTGTTTAGACATTCAAATTACCAGAATCATGGTGTGTGTTTCTTGAATTCCAGTAAACACCCATGGATGCCATTTCTATTCATACTGAGTCTATGGAACCAAAACCAGTCCTGAGGCCATTTTATGGGCATGGGTTTTTTTTCTTTTCTTTTGTTTTGTTTTGCTTTAAAATGTGGAATATGTTGGTACTCTCATTTTAGTACCTAATCCCTGATTCTGCAGCAAATTCACATGCAGAGGTGGCTAACACTATGGATACTGGAAGTCAGGTATGTTCTAAACATTGTGAAGGTTTCTTAGAAAAGACTGTACAGGGTTCTGTACAGTCTTTTCTAAGAAACCTTCACAATGTTTAGAACATACCTCTTCTAATAAATAAAATTCTTTTTCATAATCATCTAAACAGAGGTGTTATTCATTTCACATTTCTGCAGGAAAGTGTTAACATTGTAATGCTTTGTGATCATGTGTTAGTTATTAGGTTCATAATGAGTATAATACTGTCTTAGTTGTCCATTAATACAACAGAAAAATACAGTATGTTAATGTGTGTTCCCTTCAAGATTAGCTATGGAAAGTGAAAGTGCATATCTGTGCTAATACAGTGAAAATCTATTAAACCTGTAACATTTGAGCATGGAAAAAGAATTATTTTAACAGGTTTGTTCCATTAATGGTTATTTGTTTAAGAGGGCTTCTTAGTATCATACATTTTCTGATTGCACACTCAGAAATTTTTTTTCCTGTGGATGCATCCCTTTTCTTGACAGGTTGTATTATTTTAAGTTACAGGGATTCTGACATTATCATGAGGATTTTGTTTACAAATTATACATGCAGAGTGCTTTGAGTATATAATGGAATTTCACACCAAATGCAAACTTGCTGCTGTACCACAACTGTTCAGTCCAGGTTATGGTCCAGATTCTCTTTCCATTCCTGAAAGTTACATTGCCACAACAGAGGAAAAATATTGCTGCTACTGCTTCTTCTTCACCTTGTTTTTCTCTCCACAGTGTGCTCCAAATCACCTATTGCAAGGAGCTTCATTTCTCTATTTTTTGGACTTGTTATAGAAGCAGGGGCTGTTTCAAGCTTTACCTTTCCAGCTTGATCCATTTTTGTGCTGCACTGACTTCCCCTTTTAGAGGTGATGTTTTCTGTTACTGCAGCCCTGGGTGGACATTTGAGCTGAAACAGTGCACACTACCATGAAAAGGTATTATTTTGGTGTAATGTTTTAAAACTGCACTAATGGAGGAAGAGCGTGCAAGTCCATTTGACTCCCTGCATTTCCCCTGATGCAGAAGAGGAGGATTCTCTGCACTGGGGAGGCAGAGGAAAGGGTTAAATTGCCAGAGAAATAAGCCTAGATCCTGTATCTTCAGCCTCTTAAAGCAGTGAGAAAAGACAACTCAAGTTGATGTCTTTTAGGGGTCATATATGGTTCCCACTAATGAAGCTGTTTGAGATATTTTTTCAATCCCTGTCAATAGGAGCCATAGAGTTTGATGTTTATAGTTATTTCCTCTTGGAAATTGTGTATGTGAGAAGTTCATACTCCTTGCCACATCCTGTAGTAAATGTTCATATCAGTTCTTTCCAAAAGATTGATTCCTAGCTTGCTGCAGCACAGTTCATCAAATCCTTAATACAGAGGTGAATGGATGGTAGTCTCTTTTTCATCCAAGCAATTGTAAGCCTGCATTTGGCTAGCAGTTATGCTTGTTGGATGAAGCATGACTGTTCAGTATTCAGTTTGCTTGCTATTGCCAGCAAACAATACATTGGCAAGGGTTTACACTTTCTTTCTGTCCCTTCTTTTTTTTGTGTGTGTGCTATAGAAAACCAAGCACGGGTAATGAGTGTCCAGAATGTGTATGCTAATTCCTGTAGAGACCTAGATGTTAAAGTTTAAATGGAGAGTGAGTCATTTGAGGTCATGCTGTTATCTTGTGTTGTGTTCTCTGGACTAGTTAGATTTTGCCTAACATTATTTTAAGTTGCTAAATAACATTTGCAGCTGACTCCTTTCCTTTACATCTCCCTCTTTTGTTTTCCCATTTAGATCTGTCTATCTCCCTGGTGACGTTAGAGGGAAATAACCAGGTAGGCATAATTTTCTGGCACAAAAAAGTAGTAAAGAGCCTGAGAATGCAACGGGATTTGGCTTCTGAACACATTCCTTAGTTCCTTTGTAAGCCTCTGTCTATATTAATGTATTGCTGCACTTTGCAGAATAATATACTCACACGGGCTTCATAGTCATCTTTCTCTCTTCATTCTGAGGACCAACATGTTAGTTTTTCAACAGCTGTAATCAGGAAAATAAGAGCTTTAGAGTTTGCTTCAAACCCTGTATCTCTAAGCAATCTGCTGCTAGAAAGCTACTCACAGAGTTAGCATGAAACTATTCTAATTCTGTATTAATTGCTGTAATTAGGTTTTTTGCGTCATGATCAGATCAAGGAAGCCTAGAGAGAGGAAAAAAAAAAAAAAGAACCCTCTTTATCCACAACTCTCCTAAAATGAGTCTCAGTATTGCCATCAAAGGCAAAGGCAATACAAGTCAGACTTTCCCAGCTGGGCAAAACCCCTCATCTTCAGGGATGTCAGAGGCAGTTTGGATCCAGCAGAGCTGGAGTCATTCTCAACATGCTGTTCTGCATGCAGACCTTCTGATTATTTTTTGTCCCAGTATGATCTGTTTGGTATTCCTGGTTTGTTTAGATCTCTCAATTTTGGAGGTTGTTTTGTCTTTGCTCCTTATAGGCAGACTTGTCCTTTCTTTATATGATCCCATATATGCACAAGGTACCTGTGAACAGTATCACCCCTCAGATTTCTCCTTACCAGTTTTGAGTGGCAAACTGGCTATTCACAAAAACACCTGGTTGCAATCTGGGGGAATTTCCCAGTCTGAGTCTTAGGCTTCTATCATTCCTTGTGATGCAGGATGAGCATTCATTTATACTGCTCTTTCCCTTTACACAGCTGTTGTTTGCTATTTCCCTGTTATTAAATACTTGCACAAGGAAAGAAATATAAAAATGCTGATACTTGCCATTAACTATTTTTGATGCAACAACTAAGTCTGCCAACTGCATGAAGTGAATGCATTTTGTTAAGCACATCAAAAATGCATTTGTAAGAAAAGGCTCAGTGGGTCAGATAAGAAGGACACAGAGTACTGTAGTAGCAAAGTACCTTGGTTTCCCATCCACAAATTGAGTTTTTCTTCCTTTGGTCCTTTGTGTGCTTGAATTATTTAGACTGTAAACTTTTTATGATGGGAACTGCCTCTTTATCACAACCTATTTATACAATGGCCACACATCATCCAACCAACATCAGAGAATTCTTTCCCACCCTCTCATTTCTCTTGTAGCTCACCCCATCCTGAGAATGTATTCTCATTGTAATTTGGAATCTTCCACATGGCAACCTTCCTGCATCCTGTTCCTTTCCATTCTTTCTCTCTCCTCCTTCATGACCTTCTCGAGATGGTACATCTGTAGGAAAAAGAACGGATTTAGAAATGGTTGGTTTTCTTTCAATGGGATTTAAGCTGCATCAGCTTCTCACCAATGCTGTATTTTGGGAGTAGGTTAATCTGCTAGACCTGGGCAAGAAACCATGTTTCCATTCAACAAGAACTTTGGAAATGTAAACATTTTCTTGACTAGGATGAAATGTTAACATCTCAGGAATGTTTTCAAAGTCTAAATGCAAGAAGCTGTGAGCCGTGGAGAGCAGGCTGGACTTACACTAGGTCAACAAAAACATGCTTTTAAGACTGTCAAAATGCTTCTGTCTAGATTCTTGGGTGGTTTTTTAAATGAAATGAAACAAATTTAGTTTCTTTCCCCTAGGTTGCCTTGGTATTTTTATAAAGTGTAACATTTTCATCAGAAAGGGCTTGAAGAAGGAGGGTGAATTTGACTGAACATTGATATTTTGGCTGAACAGGTCCAGATACTCTTATCCTTTTATATACTCTTGATTAGACTATCCCTGTATGTCCAGGAGAGTTGAGGTGGGGCATGAAGGAAGCGAATGCAGCAGTGTTCTGATCACCACTCCATTTACCTTGTCCCTTAAAATCTCAGATTTTCCCTTTCAGAAAGAAAGAGGGGGCAATATGACTCCATCCAAGCTTATATTTCCATTAAGCTACTGGTCTCCCAGGCACACAAAAGAATACTATAGGTGTTACAGGCAACAGAGCAAAAAATGAAGCTTTAAGTGTCATGGTGTGCTTGTTTTGGCATGTCTGGAAGGAGTACCATTGTCAAGAAGTCTCAAATTTTCCTTTCCTCAAGCAAGTGACTATCTCACCCAGCATTTGCCACTTCCCTCTGGTCCTTCTCACCAGAATAATACCTATACCTAGGGTTATTTATCATTGTTCCTAAATATATGTTGAATTTAATTTCTATATATCTGTAGATGCTATGGACCTCTTTAGGAAAACTACTTGAGTGAGAACTATGGGATATGGGATTGAATTATTAAATATTAATAAGCAATAAATTTCAGATCACCCAAATTATAAAAATACCATACCCAGCCATGTGGCATTCACTTCTCTCTTGCTCTGCATTTTTGGAAGATGAGGAATATAATCTTTTTAATGTTAATTTGTGATGACGCTATCAGTTTTGCTTTGAATGGTAAATTTTATTACTTAGGTCTCTGCATTAGAAGAGCTCAGTTTGTCTGTTGGTTTTCCCATACCACAGGATTTGTAGTGCAGTATGAATTAATTAGATTTATTTTACCAACTAGTACAGTATGTGTAGGAGGTATAGCTCCTAAGAATGTGTTTCACAGATCACTCATGTATGGAGACATTAGGAAACTTGAACATTTTTTCATCTGAAATTCCCCTTGCTCTCCCCTTAAAAAAAAATCTAAGCATTGATGCAAATAAGTTTTCAAAAAGATTGTTTTATGAATACATGTGCTATACTCAGTCTTTTTAAAGAATAGAAATCACATAAATGACAGTTCCAGAAACTGTAGATTTATGACTTTTTTTAACTTTCCGATTATGCTGGCAATGACTAAAAAAAATAAAATTTTGTAATTTTGAGGAGAGAATAATGTACTTTTTTATTAAAATAGAAATGACACACTGCTGCATATCTAACTTGATTTAGTGTTTTTATTAGTTATAGAACTGTTTTAATACCTCACTAACTATTGCTTTCTCCCTCAAGGTTTTCATTGTTCTCATACCCTAGAAACAAATTGATAATTCTGAAAAAAATAAAGTATTTCTTAGTTGTTTGCTAACAGCAGAATAGCAATCAGTCACCACAGGGTTACTACAATGGGCATCATTATATCTGGATCCTTATCAATTTCACTATATGGGTAAGTATTATTGCTGCATACCGGAACTCCTTTGGTGTTATTGCTTAATTTTAATTGTGATTGTAAAATGTGAAAAATGTGGATATTTAAACCACAATTAAACACCTGCTATACTTGTTGTGCATTGGCATTTAAAGATATATTGAGTATTTAAAATCTGCTGAATCAGATATTATATTGAGGGGGGAAATAAAAAATAAAAAATCTGGGATTGGTTTGAAAGCAAATGTTTGTTTAAGGAAACAGTTGCCGGGAAATTTAATATAGCCAAGTACGTGATGCAATATCTGAACCTTAAAACATTTTGAAGAGTAAATTCTGACATCGTGCTGTTTCTCATGCAGCTTCAGAGGCTGCCAGTCCCTTGCAGCTTCCAAGAATCCCACTGTCCTATGTGTGTCCCTCTGACATCCTGCAAATGGAAAATCCTGCACTGGAAAACACCTGCCCAGCATTAACAAGATGTAAATGGCAGAAACAGCAGAATGTCAAGTTGCAGAGACACAAAGAAATGAAGGTTTTTAGAAAAAGCCTCTGCTGACTACTCTCAAATTCTTAATTTCTTTCGAGAGTGAAAACATTTCTAAATTGCTTCTGGTTGTGTGGTGAGAAGCACAGAAAAACACATGAGCACATGATTTTTGTTAGGCGTGTGAGTAATCTGAATGAGTTAGAGCTCAGCACATGTTGATGTGCTTTGCTGCCTTGGATCTGTTAATGGTGTAAGGTGGTTTAAATCTAGCAGACATAAAGAGAGGCAGCAGCTCTCAGTACAATTAAATCTGCAAGCAGCCTCTACTGCACAGTCTGGCTCATGCACCTTTCCATATCCCATCTCTTTCCCCTTCCTTAAAAATAGGTTGAAGAAATTGTTTGGTCTGATTTATGCTCTCAGTAAAGCCTGCTTTTCTAATACTAGAGGGAAAGTTTGCTTACAGGCATAAAAAAATTAACAGTATTTTAAATCATTGTATCAACTCAACCCTTCCATCTTTGCATATATGGTGGAAAGATTTTTCTGAGCATTTAGCTAGTTCTTTCCCATTCTGGAAGAGTGGTTGGGGGATCTTTTGCTTCATGATTTATGATCTAATCAGGTACGGACCTAGAACCAAATCCCTCTCCAAGTCAAACTAGAACCTCTGGGAGAAAAACTGTTCCTCTGTTTAGGAGAGGTAGCACCAGTATTTTTCTTCAACTGTAAAAGAAAGCTCAGTGTTTCTTAATGGTCTGCTGATAGGCATCCTTGGTGGTGCATTGATTTAGGTTTTGTTTCCTGCAATCTAGACTCCTGGGAGGATTCTCTGGCTTCTTGCTTCTGTAATTCTGTTGAGTTTGCCTTGAATTTTGAAATGATTCAACATGATCTGCTGTCAGCCTCCTACTACACCCTGGGTGATCAAAATAACTCTCTTCCCCTTCCTGGGAGATTAGGGTTCCCAAGGGCTTTTCATGGTCCTTATCTTTTCCTACTTGCTAGTTTGAAACCAGTGATGTCTGGCTAATAGTTGTGGAAAAGCAAACACGGTTTTCATAACTAATGCATACAATAAATTGGAAAGTTCTATATTTTAATTTTTTCCCACAAATTGTTGCCTCACTTTGGAGGTAGAGTGCCCTACTCCTTTCTGTACAGGCCAAACAGCTTCTCAAATGCCTTACCACAAATAAATCATTTAAGTATCTTCTTCCTGTCTTAGAGCATGTCTTGGCTACCAGCACACTTTCCTGTCAATCTTCAGTAATGGTTTGTGTCAGGTGGAACCTCCTGGGAAAGAAATGGGTTTATTTTAAAAAGTTTATGAGAGCATTTCCTATATCTCCAATGTGTGTCACAGAGAGGGATTATTAAATATAGAATAAATAACAGACAACTGTATTACGAGGCTTTAATTCCATGGAGGGATTCCATTTTTCAAAAGTGGATTCAGTGCTCATGAAAGCTGTCAGGTTGAGGTCCTTAAAAGTCAAAGTGGTCTTTTTATCCCATAGATCAGGTGTGGTATTGACAAAAAACACCCAGGCTCTCCCAGCTGTCCTGACCTGTATTTGTGCTTTAAGCTGCCTATGGAAAGCAAGTAGAAGTGCAGGTGCAGGAGGTGCAATGAAGTTTGGTGCAAGTAATCCAAAATGAGCTCTGAGAAGACTGGTGCCTCCACCCATGCCAGCAGTGTGTACAGAAGTATTACCCAGTGTCCCAAAGTATGGTGAGCCCCTGGAGCTGTGCTGGTGGGTGCACACAAGCTCTCAGCATCAGACAGGCACTGCACCACAGGGGAATAAACCCAGAGCAGGGAAGTGTCCAAATCCCACTGGCAAAGTGGCCACACTGACTCACAGGACTTATCTCTGTAATGAGCTAACCCATAGGGACCCTCACATTCTTCAGGCTTGGCAGGATGTGTGGCACACTGAGGCTTACATTTTAAACCTACACCTTTATAGCACAAGGCCCATCAATTAATTTACCTACTCTTGTGTCAACTTTGGCAGCTTTATAAATTGGAAAAAGAGATTCATGATCTAAATCCAGCCCCTCACTCTGCGATGCATTGATGCCTATAATTCCTCATAGAAAATATCTTTCCTGAAGTCTGCAATGTGTTATAATCTCTAATTATGAATATGTTCACAGAATTTGTTCATCTCAAGATGCACTTGTGCATCTGTTATTTATGCACTATACATTAAACTTTACATATAGCTTTAGAAATATTTCTGCAGATGTGCACTTGTGCTTAAAAGACCATAGAAAAGGATATGTTAAGCTGTGTGATGAGGTCCTTGGGTATGGATTATAAAGTATAGGGAAGAGCATAATCTTTTCCCTGTGGTAGAGTTGTAAGTAGAGGTAGACAACCCTCTGCTGAAATTTTGGGGTGGAAGGGCATCTCCAGAGTCATGGCTACAGGTGATGTTGCAGCCCATCCCTGGCAGGCAGTCTGTGGCTCTGTGTTTCTGCTGCCAGGCTCTGTGGGTGAGGGGGTGTTCCTGCCTACCCTGGAGCCCGGGAACAGACAGTGTTTACTGTCTGGGTCCTCATGGCAGACAAGCCTAGTATCAAGGGCATCCTCAGGTCACCCTTTGAAGATGATATAGCAAGAAGACAGTGTGCTTGTGAGGGCAGGGAAGTCTGGCACTGGGTAAGAGAGACTGTAAACTTATTAGAGAGGCTGAACTTTATGTTTAAATAGCACATAATGCAGTGGGGACTGGTCCCTGCCTGGCACTTTTAATTGCTGCAGTAATAATAATACAAGAAACAGAGCCACTGTTCTGTACACAGCCATACAAAAAATGATGAATTGTTATTCTACTTGCTTTCCTACTGTAAAGTAACACTGTCAGTATGGAATTCATTTAACTGGAAGATAAGTCCTCAAATGATTACCTTAGAATCTGAAGGGGGACAAAATATATTTCAGCACTAGCCACTACAAGAAAATTAGAATTAAAGATAATATAACTTGAAAAACAAAGCAAAAACTATAAATGCATGATGTACAAAAATAAACTTATATTTGAGCACACCCCAAGGTCTTCTCTGAGCCCTGGTTCCAATCAGTCCCAGAAGGACATGTATGCCACCTTAAAGCTGGAATTGCTTCAGAACCTAATGCTTTTCTAATAGTGTGCTGCTAGGAAGCATTAACTAATAGGTTTTTATAGGAAGATGCTACCAGGTGTTTTTATATATTAGCCTTCCTTGTGTAAGCCAGCTAAAGGTGCACATGGTTGGTGGAGTTGAACCCTGAAAGACTGTGCTTTTGAAAGGTACTGAGGTTCCTTCATTTCCACTGCAAGTTAATCAGGACTCCATGCCACAAGGGAATGCAGATTCGTTGTGTTGGCTGGTTTTGGTTTAGTTTTTTTTCTCTTTTTTTCTCTGTGTGTGGACTTCTGGGTTTCACAAACAAAAGCTTTTTCACCATGAAGAGAAGACACCAACATATGTGTATAACATGCCCCAGCATCTCCTCAAAAAGAAGATAACAGTGTATGCAATTGAGTGCTCTGTGTTTTCACCCTACAACATAGTTTTTCTTTTCACTTTTTTATGTTATGCTTGATAATAGCAGTACCTGAAATATTTGATGATTGATGGAAAAAAGTATTCCTTGCTTTGCCTTGAAGCATCATATCTTTATGGAATCATAGGAGTTGGAGATTGTAAAGGTCTTTTGGGTCATTGGAGCCACCCATGTGCCAATGCTGGATTGACACTCTTTTCTTATTCTGTGAAAGCTGCTTGTGATATGGTGGTGCAAAGAAATTTGCACTTTAATAGGACACATTTTCATAAAAGCTCAACCTGATTTTGTCTCTGTTTATGGTCCAGATATATATAGTACTATACAGGCCATATGAAATTACAGCAAGAAATTGTGAATGATGTAGGAAATGAAAAATTTGTCACAAAGAGCAAGGAGGTAGCAAGCTGTGCTGCACTTTACCTTTTGATATTAAACTCAGATATAAGACAGGCAAGGAAACTGGACTCAAAAGGTCTCAAGCAAATATAAGCCCTATGGAATAAAACTGAGAAAAAAAAAAGGCTAATTAAAAAAAAAAAAAGTTTTAGCATAGCTGGAAAGCATTTATTCTGTCCTATTAAAAAGAAACCCAAACACTTCCAGCTAAAGAGAGTACTTCTAAATGTGGCTTTGTCCCAAATGAAGACAAACAAAAAGGGCTTCTGACAATTTGGGGAAGTGCTAGAGTATTCATACCAGAGGAAGCTGTTTGTTTTTTTATTGGATTTTTTGTTTGATTGGGTTTTTGGCTGCAAGAGGGGTGGAATCACTCATTCTAAGGCTGATAAGTAGGACATACAAAATTTAATAGGAGCACATATAGTAAAAAAGAAATCTTCCTACTACAGATGGCCTCTCAAAATAAAACCAGATAAAATACAGGTAATGCTTAGCACATCATTACTTCAAGTATTCTGACCTGGTTTGCTTTCATCCCATTTTGTAAGGATTCTGTACTACACCCTTTTGGGGGAATAGAAAATATTTATATATTTGCCTCTATAATGTGCTATTTAATCCTTCTGCCTTAGATTTGTGCACACAAATTTCTTTATCACTTACAGAATTCTTAAAAATTAATTTTTCTGTCAATGAGGAATGCATGGACTCCTCCTCAGGCCAAGTCCATGCAGCACATAAGGAGGTGCATGTTTCTCACTGCTTAAAGCCAGGCATGTTCTTCAGCACCTTGCTGAATTAGATCCTTAGCCATCATCACCACCAATAGCTACTGCTTGCATGCTCTCCCTGCAAAATGTGCCTTTTTAAACGTGCAGCCCTGGGACTTGGTGCTGGTCAGCAGAGCAGCCACGCTGAGGGATGTTCCCTGCTCTCTGCATACTCATGGCTTGGAATTACTGCAGCAGCTCCAGTACTTAATTCTTTTGCCAGTGAGCACCTGCATCGTACATGTGGGATTCTAATCTTCACATGTGAGATGGCCTCGCATAATTTCTGTGGGTTTTATAGGCAATTCTGTGTGATCAAACTACCGTAAAGAGAGACCTGTACCAACCCATAATTTCCTCCCCCCCCCCCTTCTTTCAAACATATAATCTAAGGTTTCCCTTGTGGGTGGCCCTTCTTTCTTTTGTGCCATGGTAATTTCTTCATAGGTGGTACCTGACAAGTCCTTTCTTACCCTTAGAGTTTTTTGTTCAGATTCCATTCACTTCAAAATATCATTACCATTGCAAACAAGGAAAATGTGTTTATCAGAAACTGCAAACTCCTTTAGGGCCTCATAGGATTAATCACGGTTATAAAGTTTTATTAAACACAATTTTTGTTTAATGACAAGCTCCACCAGTCCTTCCCATTCCAAACCAATCCTGTCCTTAGGGTGTATCTAGCACAGCAGATTGTTTTCAACAGACTCTCAAGACAATCCCTATTACTTTGTCATGCACAGAGATATTTTTCTTCCTGGATAATTTGAACTTCCTTAAAAATCACATCTGTTTCATACTTTATTTATTTGTAATTTAAATCCTTAAATTGAATCTTTCATTACTAACATCTGGGCTTGAAATGCAGCCCACTTGAAAAAATACAAATTTTATTTTATTTGTAGTTACCCCCCTTCACTCAGTAGCATTGGTACAAACATTCCCTGGCCAGAGGCAAAACAGCCGGGTATCTTAAAGCTGTGATGCCGTACCACGTGTAATATGGCTCACTTGAATGTCCCTGAAGTGACTGGCAATTTGCCCAGAATTAGACTGAATGCAAGTAATAAGCTGTAGAAATTCCACAATATTGACAATTAGATATCTCTATACAGCAGCAGCTGTGTATTGTTCTCATGGTATATTCCTCTCAAAGCACCTCCTAAAAAAGGGAGAAAAAAAACCTGGCAGAAGGTTGCAGGCAGCAGAAAGGTAATATACATTGTATGAAATATCTCAAATTCAGATTAATAGGAACGTTTCTATTAGCACAGTTTTCTACATCAGGAAAAATGGCTAAGGCAAAATGCTGAGGAATTTTCAGTTTATAATACCACATCTGTACTGGTAAATAGCTATATTTTAAACACTTTTTTTTTTTTTTTTTTTTTTTTTTTTTTTTTTTTTTTTTTTTCCTGAGAAGGATACCTACCCACTTTTTCTTTTCCTCATGAAAAGGAGGAAATGGGAGTATGGACTTCCCTTTGGTTGCTGATTGATTGCCCCCAAAACAGAAAAAGACATTAGTGTCCTGCACAATGGGGTGCCCCTAAGATGTAGCAATATGGCCCAGAACAGAAAAGTGGGGTTAGAATAGAAGGTTTGTTTTTTTTAACTGATTTGAAAAAATTCAGATAGCTTTGAGGGTCTTGCTGGAATAAATACATTTATTTCCTATTAATTCTCAATTCCCTCATGTTTCAAAGTATATTTGTCAGTCTTTCTACAGAAAATGTGGAAAATTAATTCACTGAACATTTATTTTATTTTACTCACAAGAAGAAGCTGCCCACAGCGAACGGATTCAAATTTTATTTTTTAAACCATACTTTTGAAGTTTGCATTATGAGCTATTCATCTTTGATATTTTGCCCAGTGGATATCAGTGGAGCTTGTTTCTGTCAGCTACTAAGCTTGTCAAACTTTGGTTTTGGTATCTGTCTTTATTGTAATAGAAATGATCATTTTTTAAAATAAGCTGCTGTTTGGTTGGTTTGTTTGGTTGGTTTTTTTTTTTTCCAGAAGTACCATAAAACTGAGGGAACAATAAGATGTCAAGTTTTATATTGCAGATGCTAATTTATCAAGCTAATTACCAACAAAATGCAACTAAATTGCTGATAATCTTGAGACTGATTAATTCAGCAACAGAGATATTGATGAGTATTTAAAGGTTAGGAATAGGAGCGTTATGATGCAGGAGCCCCTTCCTACTTCGGTGCTTACCACAGAAAAATTATCTCAGCACCGCATGGCATACACAACATTTTGACAGATACGTGTGCTGTGTGCCAAAAAAATTGCTGGAGGAAGCAAAGGCCAGTTAGTGCATTTCTGTGCCTGGTGTGACCACATTGAACATTGCTGAAATAGAGGGAAAGGTTTTGTGTGGCACTGTGTATTCAAGTTTCCCTGCCCTAATGTCTGTCACCCTGAATCCTGCCATTTTCATTTCCTCTTCTGTATTGCCTGCTTTTGTGCAACTTCCCTGCCTTTCTCCCTCTCTTCCCTGGACAAAGACCAAACCACTCCACAAGTGCAAACACAATGAGAGATTGTGACTTGTGGCATTTTCCAGCTGCAGGGGAAGTGAAGGTGGTGCCTGGATCCATCAGTCCTTTGGTCAGAGATAACTTTTCCTCCCTGGGCAGTAGGAAAAGTGTTTCTTAGGCTCTATCTGAGTGCTGTCTCCTCTCCTCTGGGTACTGAGGCTGCTGAGTCAGTGCCGAATGAGGTCAGTCGTGATGCCCATTTCTGGGAACTGGACACTGGCCTGAAACATCCTGAAATGGCATTCCTTGGGCCCTTTTCCTGCCAGCAGCACAACATCAGGTCCCCTTGGTGCCGAATGTACTCCAATAAAGGAGGTTAAAAAGCCTGTTCATTAATTGACTCCAGCACTGAGTGAGTCCCTTTTATAACCTGTGTTATCAGCAGAAGTACAAGCATGGTGTGGTAAGGAATGTGATTATGGTCGAGATTTCCTGGGAGAGGAATTAGCTGGCTCTGGTGGTGATCTCGGTTATAATGAGCACACTGCCATCTTTATGAATTCAGTTATACATTGTACTCCCACAGCCCTGAGAAACGCCGAGCTCCTCTGCCTCGCTGAGTAGCACCAGCCAGGCTCTCAAAGGGTTAATCTGCAGTTTACTATTGAATAACATAAAATGAGCTGTAAATAATGTAATGATATGTATTGTTAAGCTACATATACTGTACCAGGTGCAAGTACTCCCACTCCTCACTTAGATATAATCTGGGGCAGTCAACAAACACAGATGTATTTTAACAAAAAAGAAAGAGAGAGGGGAAAAATAAGAAGAAAGTATGAACAAAAAAAAATTAAAACATATGTAAGATAATTTAACTGAGATAATGATCCAGGTAAAACCTGGCCTATTTTTCAGAGTCACTTTAACTGTGCCGTGTAAAATACAATGGCATTTTGACTTGTTTTTGGAACATGCATGAGCCAAACACGTGTGGAAACACCTTGACAGGCCTTTTGTATAACTACAAGAAAACTGATAATCCTAAATCAATTACATGGGGGAAAATATGAATCTTTGAATACTAGTAATTATAATGGTTATTTTTCACTTTTGTAGCACCTGCAAATGATGCACTGTATATATAACAATGATTCCAAAAGCTCTAATTAACTGTTTATTTTTTTTTCTTGTTTGCTGGCTGTAACCAGTCCACATTAATTGACAATTTATACGTATGTGTGAGTGTGTGTGTCTGTGTGTGCAGATATGGATGTATATTTTTCCCCCCAGCCCACAAGCCCCCCTACTATTTTTTATTACTTACAACAGTCTGGAAATCACAATTACTGAATTTTCCTCTTCTAGGGTGGTTCTTAAAGCCTCATCAGAGACCTTTCTCTGAACTTCCAGTAATATTCAAGGGATGGAAAAATGTGGTAAAATATGCTGGGCCGATCCTACCTAGTGGGGACAACTGCAGTCCCTTCTGTAGCGTGATGACATGGCTCCCAACTAATAGTGCCAGTCAGAATTCCTAACTGCTCCTACCAAATGTGAGAGAGCTGATTTTGGAAGACCTCCAGCCACAGCTTTCCACTGCTGATAGATTACTCTGGGCTATTCATGGAGCAAGATTAGCCTGACCACCATGAAGAAAACCCTTTGTTCCGTGTCATTACCTAGGACGGGTTGAACCGTGTTAAGGCAAAGCTGCATCGGTGAGCTAAATTCACACAGAAATTGGATCAGCGGTTGTTCTGAAATTGTGCTATTATGGTTGAAGGGTGCGGGGGTGGTGGATTTGTCGGGGTTCTAGGTAGAGAATGTGAAGCACAGCAAAACTCAGAGTAGAGAGAGGGGGGACAGCTTGCAGTAGGCACCGTTAGGATTTTTAATGTGGGTGCGAGCACGCGGTTGCCATAAAGCAAAGCGCAGCGGAGCTTTGTGTTGAGATGAAAATGCAACTGTGGCTAGGCAGTGGCCAAAGGGTGCCGAGGCTTGGGTGGGCACCGCGCACTGCGGCAGCTCCGCAGGCATCGGAGCGAGAGGCCGGAGCGAGGAGGCACAAGAGCGCCGCGCACCGCGAGCGCAGGATGGCTGCTGGAACCATCTGCAGGACATCAAAGTCTGCTGCCTGATGGCAAGTGGGCTGCCAAAGCTTCTAAAGGCTTTGGCGCCTGCATGTAAATCGGATGCAAACTGTCCATCTGCTGCATGGCACAAGTGACAGCTGATTCTTTTTGCAGTCCGTAAGATGAACTAGACCTAAGCCAATCCGTCCCTGTTCCTAATCACACAAGGTTTGTCCTACCAGTTTCATTAGCCAGACACACGAGATACAGTATGTGGTTTTTCATTTTGCTCTGTACGTGACACTATAAAAAACAATGCTGGGGATGGGCTGTGAAACCAAAGGGGACACACTGCTGCTACTGCAGAGAAAGCATATTGGCAATGTTCAAAGCATATTGGGGCATAACAGTAGTCTAAAAACCCCAATATGGATTAGGACAGCTGACCAGATGTCTTGACTGACATTTTTTAACACGATTCAAGGGTGTCCCTACAGTACATAAATGCAAACCATACATCTGTGTACTTTTTTTTTTTTTTCCACTGGAAATACCATACATGGATGCTTTGATTGTAGCTGACAGCTCCAGTGTGAGGAGAGAGCCATTCAATGCTGCAGCTCTGGCCTTCTCCTCGAGAAGCTTGCTGGAAAAAGTTTGACTTGGGTTCTAGTGCAAATAGGCAAGAGAGATGTTGTCTTCAGCAGAAAGTTACCTACCTCCTTTCCTCATCAGATGGGTGGTGGGAACTTGCTGGAATGCTGTGTTGAAAGTGGGGGATGAGATGTGATATACTGTTATAATAAGGGAATGTTGTTCTTTTCTAGACTGATCTCAAATTTAGAAAGTTGGATTACTATCAAAACGCGATTACTCAGCTGTGCAATTGTTTGTGAGAAGGAAAGATCAGGAATGGTCGGGGAGGTGAAAGCACTGCAGGTATACTAAGTAGCAAGGAACAAAGAGGATGAAAGAACAAAGAAGTTTCCAATTTCCCACTTTGTAGTTTTTAGAGCAGAGATCCCATATTAAATGTAGATCCCTTCCCTTCCCAGCCTCCTCATCTGATTTGACATGAGATGTGGCAATGGCCAGTTCGAACCAGCACACTGAGACTGGACCTGTGTGTGTTAGTGTGAGCCCAGTTGACATTGCTCCTTCAGATTGCAGGAACACTTTGTGTGCATACTTCCACCCTTCCATAAACATGCATCAGTACTTTTCCCCCTTCTGTCTCCTGTATGTTGCTGGTACAGGGTCAGGAATTCTGCTGGTAGGAAGCCAGTTTTCCCACCTGCCTCTCCAGAAGCAGCTTGAGGTATGGCAAACACCTCTTTCAGCAACTAGAGTTTTTTCCACAATATTGTTCTTTGCCCCTGCCCCAGCCTCAAAGTACAGAGAAAACTGATATCTTGCTTCTTCAGTCAGGGAACTATGTTATAAGCTAATCACAGATTCTTCCTCTGTCCCTGCTGGGCTTCAGCAAGGAATTTGATCTCCTCCACTGATGCTCCTCGTTAGTGTCTGAGAAGAAGATTGATAGTGTTTACCTGTTTATAACTAAATAGATTAGTTGGTTTTAGTGTGTACTCCCTAGTTTCCAGGTAAATGTAAAGTGGTGCCTAAATTTATGTTTCCAATTTCTTCGTTTGTAAGTCTTTTCACTTTTTGAGCAACCAGCTCCAAGTTTCATGTAGGAACAAAAGATGTCCTTAGAAACAAAAGGCCCTGTAGTATCAGTGAGGCTGCAGATAAAGTTACACCCAGCATCTGCAGGTACATTTTCTGTGGTGCCAGCTGCTTGGCTGTACACTTTATGGATGCACAATTCTTACTTAACACTTTTGACAACATAAAGCTTGTGCCTTTCAGTGATAAATCTTACTGGCACTTAAGTTTGGCTTTTATGTATCCCTTCAGATATGTAGCATGCCCATAAAAAAGGCTTTGTCCTGCGACATCGACTACACTTGTGCCTATACAGGAGGACCTGTGACTTGATACCAATTTCTCTTTGGTGCTGCAGTGGTGCCATCAGAGGACCCTCACACTGGCAGCAGTCCCCCAGAGTCCCTGCCACTCCCATCCCTGCCTGCAGGTGTGCTGTGTGTGGCCCTGGAAGGCTCCCCTGTGGGCAGGCTGTTGGTGATGCTCTCATGGCCAGAATCCTCCCAGGCTAACCAACCCCAGGGCAGAGGGGCTGCAGGTATCTCCAGCTCTGCATAGCCTGCTGCTGGCCAGGACATCTGCACTGCTCCATGGAAAGGATTTTCCTGCTGTGCAGGTGAATGTTTGGATGAGTATGCCAGAGCAATGTCCTGTGCATGCTCAATCTTGTTCAGGAATCAGCTAATAGCTACTAGGTTGGTTATTTGTATTAGAAGGGTGGAAAGAATGAAAAATTATGTATATGGGGTTTAGAGAAGGCAGTGCCAGCCTAAGAAAAGACAGCTGTCTATGTTCCTGTGAATGGCAAACAAGAAAACTTATTTATTCTTGAACACAGAAAATTGCTCTAGGCCTGTGTGGTGAAAGCACGTGTGTCCCTAAAAATTAAATAACACTGGCAAACTACTGACAATGTGCTAAACACGACTTTTAGGCTTATATTGTTAGCTATGAAGCTGATGATACAAACTAAAACGTGCTAATAATGTATCACTGAACTGTGGAGTTGCACTACAATTCATTTGTCTTTCCCAAAATGACCTTCCTCTTTGCTGACTGATGGGAAAATCACAAATGAAAATGTCCTGGATAAAACTGATGGGAATTTTCCTTCTTTTTGGTCCTATTCATTTGCTGTGACTTTCAGAGAGCACCTGAGATTGTAGGGTTTTACTGCTAAGATTGTAGGTTCTACTGTAAATCTGCACTAAACAGGCACATGTATAAATTGCTATCATGCTGTCGCATCAGTAGATCAGCTTACAGTCCCTTTTAGATTCTCTTTGTCTTGCTATTTTCATTCTATTCAGGAACTGAGCATCAAGATGGATATTTAAAATACAGCTTTCGATTTACTGATCTACAAATACACTTCTGACCTCCACATGCAGGCTATTAAATCCCACTGATTTGTCTTCCTGGACTTTTCTTACTATTATTTCCATGAAAAAGCCTATTCCTGAAAACTGGATGGAGATTTTGAGCCAAAAAAAAATCTCTGACCTGGGAATGTGCCTGTCACCAATGGTTATTGGAATACACACTTGCTCACACTAGACTTCCAGCTCAGCACTCTGCAAAATAGAACACATCACAACATCTACTTCAAAGCAATTCCGAGAGTCTCTGAAAAGTACAGTTCCCCACATGCCTGAAAGAAAGAATTAACACTACCTCTCAACATTGAGTTCAGAAGCATAAATAACCTGTTTTCTAGGAATGCTCCATTTGTTCCCCATGCCATAAGCCTTACTTACAGCACGAACAAGGAAAAAGAAAGTCGCATACCTCTACCAGTGAATAATGTAAGTTTAGGGTATGATATTGAATAAGCAGGTGATACCACCATGCTGTGACCCAAGGACTGGGTGGAAATAATGGGAGACAGAGGTACACCTTCCTGGTTGAGTGCAGATCTCATTGCAGACTTTCCTTGAATCCATGCCAACCATTTTTGAGCAGAGGGGCCTCTTAGTATTTTTCTCCCTTTTATTGCAATGTGGCTTAATGCAAAAATGGGGGAAATGGCTTTTAACAATGTAAAGGCAGCCTTTTCTCTTTTCTTTGATCTCAGTTCAAATCTATTCTATTATTCCTTTTGCTAACAAATGAAAGAACTCAGTCATTGATGTTTTATACTCTGCCATGACAGAGAAGGTAGTTCCTGCTTTTCACAGTCCAGTAGTTATGTGTGATGCAATAAATACAGAGAGACAAGGTCAAGCACTTAATAAATAAATAAATATGTAGTGAGATGTATAGATTTTTTAAAGCCTGTGTATCATGCAGTATCTTTAACAAAATCATCCATCCATCCATCCATCCATCCATCCATCCATCCATCCATCCATCCATCCATCCATCCAATTATCTCTGGTAGTACAAGGTCTTTAAATTCTGCAGACCATCTCTCTGCCACCTAAATAAAGGGCCAAATCCTATTGTCTTCACTTGGTTTCATTCATATGACCTCCCTCTCTGTGGCACCTCTGCAATCTGATAGAGATGCAGTGCAGTCTGCATGCTGGCCCCAAGCTAGAACACATTATTGCTCAGGCTGTGGAAAGGCTGATTTGGATCCGTTCTCTGCACTGCGGCAGTCCTGTGTGATCCTTGCCTGGCATGAGCTTCCCATCTCATACCAGCTCCTCTTTTTTGGGAGTTTTTGTGCAGCGTTAACATAGCAGAAAGTTTGGAGATTTTTGCTGTGGTTTTTTTTTTTCTTGTGGAAACAAAGTGACTCCTGACAAGATCAGGGAAAACATTTGGGACGCTGCTCATTGACATTTTTCCTGAGGAAAAAGAAGATTGCAGCATACTCAAAGTAAATCACACAGCAAAGGGAATGTCCTCATTTTAGACTGCAGAGCAGAGAGCCCGTGTGCTGCAATTGCTAAGGTAATGGTTGCTGCCGCTCAACTGTTTCCTCGAAATGCAGCCACTCTGCCTTTTTATTTTTGGGCACTTCTGCATGCATAATGATATCCATCCATTTAAAGGCAAATGTCCTCTTAGTTTTAATGGGCTTCTGTTCATGGAACATTGTCAGATACTGTCTTTACTTTAGTGGGTTTTTTTTTCCTTTCTTTTTGTAATTTGGAGATAACCGCTGCTTTGTCATGAGTCTCCTGGAAGCACAGGGTACCTGTACCCTTCAAGCAGCTGCTCAGCCTCTTCCAGAACAGGGCTGCTCTATGTACATTGTGGAAAGATATAAATTTTTATGGTGTAAGTGTTTTTACAATGGATTTATCACATAAATAAGGAATGGAAGAGACCTTGCTGGTCTGTTAATTTACCTCTCTGTAATATTAGATTATTCTCCAGAGTGCATTTTCTAGATCCATGGACAGTCCAATTTTAAATGCTGCAAATGATGGGGTTTGCACGGCTTCCTGCAGGTCAATTCATAGCCTGTATGGCCTCAGTAACCTTTCAAATATTTACATGTCTTTTTCCACCTTGCCTATTTTTTTCTGAGTTGACATGAAACATGCATGCATTTTATTTTACACTTTGGTTTACAATCTGTTGTCTCCCTGCCTAAGAACATTTACAGGCCTTTCCAAATTCTCCTCCTTCTTGCCACTATTGTTTCCTATTGATTTGTTCTCTCATATCACATTCTGTGTATTTTTAAAATACTTTTTTTTCACTAATATCAAACTCAGCTCAATCAAGCACTGCCTAATGCTGCCTCTGCAGCAATGCAAAGGGTGAGAAGGCATGTCTGTAATTTTAAAAGGACTGAATACTTTCCAGGTGTCCATTTTACATACATAAAAAATATTTCTGAGGGAAAAATGCATTATAGAAAACACAATTCTGATAAACAAAGTTTCAAGTAATTGTTTAACAGATTTAGTAACTTTATTTTTCTCTAAATTGAAACAAGACCTTGCTTTTCTCTTCATTCACTGTGAATATATCTTGTCTCTGTAGCTCCCAATTAAACATCATGTGTGAATTTACCACCTTCTTCAGATCATTAATAAATTTTACTGAGTTAGATTCCAAACAGGCTTTTAGGGTATATCATAATTGTAATACTTTATGTTATGGTGCATCTTCAAAGCTGGATTTAATGAGTCACAGAGCCTACCTGTAAAATTGTGTCTGGAATGAGTTGAAAGGGGAATCATATTTTTTTAAACAAAATATTTTTTGCAGAAGCTCTGAGAAAATAAAAAAAAGGCAATATTTCTTAAATCTAGCTATCTCCCAGCTCTGCTTTTTTGCATTAATTTTTTATTTAAAAGTTTTTCATTCCAGTTGGCTTGCAAACCTTGTAATAAAGTGCTTCTAGGATCAAAGGAAGTTATTTTTATAGTATTACCTCATTTTCTTTTATTAAAATAGAGAACAGCTTTAAGTTATACACATATTTGGTCAAAATGATAGAAGCCCTAACCATACTTTCCATAATTTTCTCAGGCACAAAGCATAGTCTAGGTTTTGGGTGACAGTCATTTAGGGGGGCACAAGACCTCATCTGGAACAAAACAATGCTGTTCTTCTGTGCAGTGTCAGAAACTCTCCACGGCATTTTCAGAAATCCCATCTCTTAAGCAAGAGCAATATTTTCATAGATGTAATTCCAAAATAAAGGCCTTTTCTTTCATTTTCTTCATTGCAGTGGAGTTTAGGGTGCTTAGGAAATGAAGGCCAGGGCCCTAGGTAATAGTCTATTCAGGTCAGGAAGGCTAATTAATATGCAGACACTAGCTATGTTTCCAGTGTTGTGTTAGAAGACTTGGTTTATTTGGCCAATGACAAGTACAGTGTGATGGAAAAGAATCAGCCTTTGGAATAACAATATTTACTTGCACGTACTCATGCTAGAGGGTGAAAATTGTGTCCTCTGTACATTTAAAGATAATGCAAGTTTTTAGAAGAGTCATAACTGAAAGAGAAACAATCCATACAATGTACTGGCCTAAACAAAGATGAAGAGAGATACATGAATTTTATTACATCGTTCCTTTAAGGATTTCCCATTAGACTTTGAATAAGACTTGTAACCCTTACAAGTCATGCTCTTCTGTAAAAGGTACACCACAGCAAACTCTGTTGTAGATATGTGTGTGCTTAATGAAATTAATTAAATGAGAAAGGACTATAGCAATGTCTCTCTTGGAGAATTCCTCTCATTTACTCCTTTTGGAAACAAAAAATTAGAAGTCACACAAGCCTTGTTGGGCTCAGAAGACAACCCCAGGTAAAATGTACCATGATGTATCAATATTAGATAATAAAGTAAGATATGGGCAGGGGTCTTTGTGATTAGTATAGTTCTTGATCACAAAAGTTATGCCAGTGATTGCAAGTTCATTCAGGCATTTACAGCCTGGATTTGCCTACTGCCCATGTTGCTTATATGCAAGTGTGCACCCATGTGTCACTGCAGGCCAAAGCCAGAAATACATGTGAGTAGAAACACTTGAGCCTGAATACTGCACTGAGCTGAGGTTAATGGTCTTTCTATGCATTTGGGTTGGGCACAGACCAGGATAATGTGTTGAAGCCCAATTCAGCAGGAATCTGCTGGCTTTTCCTGAGCACAGGGAATGATTTGAACCTTAGTTATAGTTAAGCTAGTAGTCTATGTTTTTAGTGTGAAGCACATGGGTTGTGGACTCAGCATAGCCAAGTCTGATTCCTGGTCTGTGCTTCTGTTGACATCACAGAGCTCATATCTGCTGAGCACAATAGCAATTATATGTATCCCACTAATTAAATGAGTAGTAGGTTTGGCCCACAGTTTTTCTGACAGATGTTGCAAAATTAAAAAGTAACCTGGAAAAAAATTCTTATACATGATTGGGAAATCCACCTTACTTGTAGAGTTGAATCTACCAAAAGCAGCATCGATTGCAGGGTAATGCCATAAAATGTATCAGTGTTTCTTGCAATCTATTTCTGGAAGCCACATCACTGCAAACCATTTATATGTTGGAATCCTCAAGCTACTTGTGGATTTATAAGATGTTATTCTCATTAATGATACATAACTAATGTGAGTGAAGACATTGCTTGTCACTTTAATAGAAGTCAGAGGCTTCTCTGAGAGATGTCATCTTTGGACAGTGCACAAGAAGGTACATAGTGAAACAAAAAAGGAACTGTGAGTTTTGACCATTTCAGACAAGAATTCACAAATAGCCTTTTGTTTAATAATAAATCAAAGGTAAGATAGGTAATAGGTAAAAGTACCAAGCATTTTACTTTTTCTTATCATTCACTGTTTTTCAAATACAGCAACAGCTTGGGATAAAACAGACAACAGGCTGACCAAGAGATCCTAAGCATCAGTGGAAATGCTTCTGTTGACCTCACTGCAGCTTGGATTGGTCCCCAAATTTTCATTTTTTGCAGTTTAATACTGCAATCAAGATGATTCCTGGTCCATATGTTTCACCAGAAACAAAAGAATTTTAGTGAATGAGGATATGAAAATTCAGTATTTTCATAGAAAACAAATAATTGTACATATACGTTGTGTCATTAATTTAAAATTTTTATATGATTAGACATTGATGCTTCCTCTAATTTTTATACTGGTTTGTTTGTTTTTTTTTGTTTTTTTTTTTTTGTTTAATGTAGAGGTATATAACAGGGCAAGAAATACCTGTCAATTTAGTGCATGTTTAAACCAGATTGTTATAAAAATGTCTTTAATTTAGGTTTATGTACCCCACTTTACATTGTAGAAGTCATTTATAGTCATACAAATTTTAGAGTTAGGGCTACTGCATCCTGCTAAGGCAAAGCATTTATATTTTTCTATTGTTTGAGCAGGCTTCTTTTTCTGCCCTTCTTTAACATTTCAGAATATATAAATTGATTAGAAATGCTCTGAATTGATGGAGATTTTCTGTTTTGCTCCTAAAATTTAGCTCTTAATGTACATTTTCCTCTACAAGCTTTTGATAGATATGAGGCTGTGCTACTTTTAATATAAATAATGTCTGGCCACTGGGAAGACATATATTTATTTACAATAAAAACTGATGTATTAATTATTTCATTCAATAGACAAGTATCATCATAAAGACTGGACTTACACAACATAGCAGGCATCACAGCAAAAATCATAAATACTGTACTTCTGTTTAGCTTGACAATGGCAGGTAATAGACTATCATTTCTGTTCCCTTAGCTACTGTATCCTTTTCTATCCATCATTCTTTATTGCTATTATCACACTTATTTCAGCACTCTTATATCAGCAGCATTTAGTGATATTGCAAAAACACGGTTCAGAAAGGCTGAACTTTTAATTGTTATGAGAAATAAGTTGGCTTAATTATTCTGTGTAAGTAGAAAAGATGTGGTTTGTTCTTCTTCCTAAGTCCTTCCTTCCTAATCGCAATTCAACACCCTTTTTAAGCATTGCTATGTATGAACTTCATGCTGCTAGACAAATAAATTCTTTGGAAAAATGCACATTTTTATTTGGAAATAATGCCATCTCTTTGTTAGATTTGCAGCAATCCTATTTTGCCTCTACTGTTTTTAAGTCGAAAATGAAAAATTATTTAGAAGATGTTTGTGCATCATATTGTGCTGAATGGTATGTAGGTCAGCATGCTGCACCATAGCAGATAAGGCACAGTGAACAAGTGTTCTATGTACTTACAAGCAAATATCAGTCATAATAGAAGTAGACAGATCTACAAGAGCGTTTTGGCTTAGGAAATGTTTCTTGTCATTAGCATTTAAAAAAAGCTATGAGATTCAGGCCTATCAGCACCGATTCACAGCAAAGCCTGGCTTGCACAGGTTGTTATCTGTTCAGTACAGAGGTGCAGCTGGTTAGCAAATGGATTTGCAGATTTTTTTTTTTAGCAGGGATGAGTAAAAAGGCAAAGAATCAGGTACTTACAACCCATTCAGAATGTAACAATTTTGTTTGTGTTATAAACCAAACCTTCTGTTTTTTGCAAACTGCATTATTTTTAGAAACAGAACCAAGAAAAAACGGCTGATTTAAAAAAAATCTTTATTCATATTCCAGTTTCCCTAAGGGCTCCAATATCCATGAAGTAATACCAGCAAAGGGAGCAATGAAGACTGCAGACTTCCATGATTCAGTTTACGATGCTGCTTTATTGTGTTAGCAGTCAAGTCAAAAGGCAATATCTAATATTTTTAATTTTTTATTTCTTCCTCTATGTGTTCTCAGAAATGTGAAGGGGAAAATATGACTGATTCACTCCCTAATGCTATGGCTGAAGGTTAGGGTGATTTTTATTTTATGTGGAAGTGCAATCATTGCTCATGGAGATAGTAGTCAGGGGTGATACTGAAAGTAACTGAGTTGGAGGGTGCTGTTCTGCACAGCTGTTTGCAAGGTGGCAGGGATGGGTTTCATTTCCAAGGAAAAGTGCTGTGCATGAACTAATGGGACTACTTATCAGGGATGTGAATGCTGTTCTTCTCTGTAAGGCAGAGAACAAGGCTATAAAGGGCACAGAAAAGGTCCTCTCAGAAGGTGTCCTTGGCTAAGGAGGGAAGGTGAAAGGGCTCTGTAGGTGCATGTCCTCCTGCCAGTGACCAGTGGAGTGACTCAGTGAGGACCATAGCTTCAGCCTGAGCTTCCACCCAACTCTGAAAGGACTGTGGGATGATTTTTAGTCTGTCTCCAGTACTTGTTAGCTGAAAAACTGCTCCATAGTGCATGAACTTAAGGAAGACAGCTATACACAGAAAAAGAAAGCGTGGTTACCTCCAGCATCTTTCCATCACAGATTGATAGAATATGCTGCATTGAAAGGGACCCATCAGGATCATCAAGCCCAACTCCTGACCCAAAGAGGACACCTCTAGAATCACACCATGAGCCTGAGAAATTTTGTCCAAATGGCTCTTGAACTCAGACAGACTTGGTTCTGTGGCCACTTCCCTGGAAAAAACTATTCCATGATTTTAACTTAGGCTGCTGGATTTACATGGAAGAGCTCAAACATCACAAACAGGAAACACAGATGGGGCCAGTAATTCACTGATGCTCCTCAACTTGGTTTTATCAAATGATAAAACTGCTCCAAATTTTAGATCGGTGCTAAAGGTATTTCTTCCACATCTAAACCAAACACTGACATTTTGTGAATACCAGCCTTGGCCACTGTCCAAACAGGAGGGTACTGGAAATGTGTACATTAAGGAGTGCAATGCTGACCCCCTGCAGGCAGAGAACCAAAGCTTAGAATAAAAGTGTATAAGTATGAATGAAAGGATTTGATTGAATATGTAAGGACTATACAAGTACTGAAACTATGAGGTGAAATTACAGTAAATATTCATATTGTTGACTTGAAAAGGGAAGAAGAGATATTTATGGCTGGACAAGTGAGAACAGAAAGGGATCATAGGTAAAGTGCCATGGGAAGTATAATATTTAGGCTTTGATTTTGCACAGAGAAGTGCTAAAACCAGACACAAATGCATCATGTGAATATAATTCAGTATGAAGTATGTTGTTGTAGTTCTGTTTTTTAGGGTACTGCTGCCTTATGCAATGTATTTTAGATGTGAATTCAATGATTTGCAAAGTTTTAATCTCTTGGTAACATTTTCAGGTGAAACTAGAAACAAGAGAAGAGGCTCCTCAAATTAAGTTACTTGTGGTGTCTGCTAGTCTACTATAAAATTAGCTCAAATTTGCCAAGTCAAAATTATGTTCTGTTTTTCCTGATCTAAATTCAGGTCACTGAATTTAATGGATATTCTATGGGTGTAACAGAGAGCAACATTTGGCTCAGAAGCTACAAAGAGAAATGTCTCCAATATTATTTTATTATATTAGTATCTTACATTGAGCATCTCATTGTTGATTGCAGTAGCAGGTCTCTGTGCATGCTTGCCATTGACTGATAAGAGGCATTTATAAGCTATACCATTGATAAGATTCTCACACTTGTTCATGGAAGATGAGCAAGATTCCCTTCCTTTTATGCATGTTGAATAACAATATCTGTTGAATAGGAGGAGGTAAAGAAAACCCTATGCAGATTTTTTTTGAGATGAGTATCATATAGTGTAACCATTTTTTAATGCATAACCATATGGGAATGACCGTACCATGATTTAAAATTTACTTTGCTCTTTATTTAATGGAGATTTTTCAGCTAAGTATTTGTATCTCTATGAATCTGTAATTGTTAATTTATTGCTTGCCTTAACAAAGTTTATCTACTGATGGAAAGCAGATTTCTTTACCCTGAAAAGCTCAAAGTAAGAAGCTATGGTTTTCCCACATTGGCTGAAGTTCATATATTAAACATAAGGGTGACCAACAAACTAAACCATCTCAACAAAGATGTGAAGACTTAGTGCAGATGACCTGGACATTCGTGAACTTCAAATAAGGTGTATTCTGCATGCCCTTTTCCTTTGCCACCACCTTTTTCTTTGTCCACCATCTATCTAAGCAAGTGACAGTATTTAAAAGCCTAGAGTTAGGCTGGACTTTGCACACAGAAATCCAGGGTCTCACACACATAGAGGGAACCTTACTTCAACAGAAATGTATTTATATCAAATCATCAAATTATGAAAGGTAATTCTGTGGTAAAGCACAATTTAAAAGTATTCAGTAAGAAATGTAACTCTCCTCAGGGCCAATTTATGGATTTAACAATATCTCTTCATAGTAATGCAGATATATTTGATTGTGCATATAAATTTATAAA
Organism: Erithacus rubecula; assembly: GCF_903797595.1. Lineage (NCBI taxonomy): Eukaryota > Metazoa > Chordata > Aves > Passeriformes > Muscicapidae > Erithacus > Erithacus rubecula. The sequence goes on from NC_136689.1 coordinate 35,003,563, forward strand.
TAATATAACTTATCATTGAAAAATCAAGGATAACATCCTAGAAATCAGTGGAAAAATTCCCATTCATACAAGGGTAGATTTTATGAAGTGAAATTGCCATTTAAGCCAAAATTATCTGTAATGTGTCCAATTCAACGTGGTTCTTCTTCTTACCTAAATTTGACATTTTCAGATTGCTGTGGAAAAACACATCTGAGGTACACTTGGAGAGAGTTTAATTGTAAGATCTTGCATCAATTACAAGGTTCAAGCTTATAACATCTATTACCTCAGCAAGAGGCATGACCGAAAATCATTGATAACTCAGGGTGTGGATTATTGAAACATCACTTTACTCACATAGTAAAACAGGGGAATAGATGGGAACAGCAGCTCAGGGAGCATTAGCAGAGCTCTGACCATGTGGGCTCTGCTGCAGGGAGCATGGGCAGCAGCAGCAGCTATTCCAGACTGCCATCCCTGCTCAGCCCTTGGGTTTGCCTGCTCTCAAAAGCTTCCTGGCATGTGCTGTGGCAAAATGAGGGAATGCCACCTGCAAGGGGCAAATGAGCTCAAACCCCCAATGTCCTCCATACCTCAAGGAGGTATAAGTGCTTTTGTTACCTTTTTTTGTTTGGTAAATTATGATGCAATGATGAGGCATTGTTCTGTGTGTCAATAATGGTGTAAAGTGTTTCCTTCTGACTTTTCCTGCTTTTGCTACTCACATGCATGATGAATGAGGAAAACATTTTTGCAGCATCATTTTAGCTGGCTATCTATGTTTGGAAAACAGGGGTCAGAACATCAGCACTTGTAAAATGGTGTTGTGTCACTGCAATAAACTGAGTTACAGCAATTTGCACCAGCTGAGGGCTTGGAACTAGATTTTTAGCAACATTTGATTAAACAATATTAGAACAAAACTCTATCTTTGACATTTCCACATTTACATCCAGTAGTGACCTGTACCTGATGTATCAGAGGGGGAAAAAAACCTAAAGTAAGTAAAGCAATACACAATTAATCTGGAGAATCTCATGCATTAGACTTCCAGAGCTGGACAAGTCAAGCTCATACATGTAAATAGAAATCTCCAGATTTTATCATTTCAAAAGCAGATTAGCAGAATTTGATCTTGCTTCTGCTGCTGATATCTTTGAATTCAGTGACAGCAGGATCAGGGCTTTAGTCATCATAGGCCTAAACTCAGCCCTACAGCAAATGGAAGAAGGCATGAGAGTTGATAAGGAAATATATGTAATAATCTCATTTTAGGTTTAATGGTATTTTACTATAGCTTCTCTGAAGCATGGTACTAAAAACTGGTAAACCAAACAGTCTCACTAAGACCTGATACAGGGCACCTGCTTTATCCTGTATTATACAAAACCGCTAAAAGAAAAATTAATAATGAAATAAGAACAGCTTTAAAAAAGTAGACAATGAAAAATTACTGTGTTCAGGGACAGAAAACAAATGCCAAAAGACTCATATGTTGTGCAGATAAAAAATACTATTCGTATTGTTAGAAAGCCAGTATGTACATCATATTATTCTTTAAAACATTATGGATCAAATTTGTAAAATTCTTCACATCTTCCTGTTGACTCTGATTGTATTGTGATCTTCCCAGCATCAATCAGAAGTAGGTTTTTTAGGATATATCTGAGCTTGGTTCTATTTCCATTCGAAGCTGAGGTTCAGTTTCTTGACTCTTCTCTGGCAGCTATTAGTGGAGTTTACCACATTGGGCTAATGGACAAAGAGGCCAATTTGGAGCAAATAAAAGCACTAAAAACATGATGTGCAATTTCTTGATGGCAAGGCAATAGTTATTAGCACTTGTAAAACAGCAGATACAATTAATTGAACATGGCTGGGACATCCCCTGAAAATCAGATCTATTGCTGTGATTTGACAGAGTGATTCCATAAATGTCTAGAAACAAAGAATGGGTAAGAGAATAGACTAAGAGGAGAAGAATCAAGGAGCTTGAAGGTGGTGAAGAGAAAATGTGATTAAGTAGGCTAATAAATTTCTGGAGAGGAAGGTGGTGTAGACACCCTTAGTGGGTGAGATTTATAGGCAAAGATGTATCTTCCAGAAGCTCTGAAGAGAAAGACTGATTCCTATGCTTGTAGCATAGCCTTGAAAAAACAGGAGGGTTTCAGCCCTTTGTTACTTTGCCTTCATTGGCATTTGACTCTACCCAACATTTTAGTTATGTCAAAAGCCCCTCATCACAACTCCAGGATGCAGTCTTTCTGTTTCACCAGTAGACATGGTAGCACTAAAGCAAGATAGATAATTTAGAATACCTTTTTCTGTTACTATAAGGTCTCACACTACTCGCTTTTGGTCATAATCAGCATCTAGAGAAGTCCCCATAACTCAACAGGGATCCTATATTAAAAGACATCCCAGAAACAAAAGCCTGCAGTGTATAAATGGTGCAGCCAGCCCTTTTGTAGGCTTCTTTCTCATCTCAATTTCTTTTGGCTGTTTGCTCACATACAAACAATAGAACTCACTATCCTGATTTGACACAAAGTAATGCACTTATTTCAGGAAACAACAATGTTTGAATTAAATAACTCTGCTGGATGGCAGATGTGGGAAAGCACATGTGTCCAAATACACACTTTTAGAAATGCTCATTTGGCAAATTAATAACCTAAAAACTTCCCAAACAAAATAAACATGCAAGTAGTGATTTATATAAAAAACATTTCCTTCTGATTAAAGTGTCAGTTTGGTGTAAACAGGGCAGAAGAGGGTTTTAAAGAGAAGGTTGTGAACCCCTTCCTCACAGTGCCGTGCTGCACCTCAGCATGCAGTGACACAGGGGTTCGTGCAGCTACTTTTTGTAGTAATTACTCATGTTGTAAAACAGAGGCTTACAAGCTGGGGCTTTGTCATTTGGTTATGAAATTAACTGATTTGTGCACGTATTCCTGTAGATTCGAATATTTTATCAGTATGGAGTGCAAGGCATGAAGGCCATTCCTGTGCCACAGCTGTCTGAAGTGTATATATGAGGCAAACAAAATGAAGTGAAAAAGAAATATACGTACAAAAAAAGAAATCTAAAAATGCAAGGGACACTGTCCTTGATGTTAGAGCTTGTCTTGCTTTATGCCGGAATTCTGTTGTTACTTTTGAAAATGTAAAAACGGTTCCAAAGCACATTGGCACGTGCATGAAACTGCAATACTCACTTGGCACTGCCTGCTCCCAGTGCTGGCAGTGTGGCACATAGACCTCTTTAGCCTCTTCCTCTGTTGTTTTCTGCACAAGAGCCAACCATTGTGGCTACTCATGAGGCAAGGCTGGCAGCTGAAGGACCCAGATGCCAAGCTCTGGATTGTCTGTCTGTTCGGTTTGTGGCTGGTCTCTTCCCTGGCATCTGCCCTGGCATTGCAGCAGGCTGTGTAACCGTCTGTGGAGTTGGGTTCAGGATTAGGCTTTTGCTGGATAGCATGCTCTCCTGGTCACTGTTTGCCTTTCGAATTACTCTTGATTATGAGGAATGCGATTCTCTCCTGCAGACTCCACCCAGGGTGAGCGTGCTTGGTGCAGAAAGGGTGGGTGCTTCCCTCCCTTGGCACAGCATGGATTTAGCTTTAGAGCAGAGCATGGGGAATTTCAGCCCCATAAACCCAACCACCTCCTCTCAGCCAGGAAAATTTTCAAGTTGAATGTGATAACACACTTGTATGTCCTTTATGCGGCTGAGCCCTCCAGGTCCCGGGAACAGCCTGAAGAATGTCATCTCTGGTTTGTGTTAGCCCACAGGCTGTAAGACTCTACTTAGGCTCTGGCTGATTTTTAATCCACTGCAAGTGTCACAGCTGAGCTGCATGAGATCGTTGTTTCTCTTTGGGGGTATTTATCTTTGACACCCAGAAAGTTCAGCAGGTGATTTAAGTGGGGAAACTCCCAGGACGATAGAAGCACTGCTAGTGAGTACCTAAAGGGGTAAAGGTGTCTTTTTCTTGCAATTTATTAGTGTAATATTGTTATACTTTGTGACAGCAATCCTTAATCATTAATATATATTCTTCTGCCTTTCTTTTATTGGATTTAGTGAATACCAGCTGTCCAGGGTAAAACTACTTTGGGTCAAACTACTTTGTCACTGGATCTGCCTGATGCTGGGGAAAGGTCTCCCATATTGAGATCAAGCTCTTGTCCCACTGACACAACACTTATCTGAAGCCTGATTTTCAAAGGACATTTCTTTCCTCTAGAGTCCTCTTTATCTTATATATGGATTGGTATAGCTCCAGGTCACTGCACCCACATGTGCATATGTTGAGAAGGGCAGAAAAACTGGCTGAGAGAACTTTATGCAAAACCTGTTTTGAACTTTTCAAGTATTAAAAATTTGCATTTATAGATGCAAAATTGTTATGTGACAATGTTTCTAAAAGAAATAATTTTATGAGAAAACAGTGGGAAAATAGAGGAAGGGATTGTTTAACAGTTAGTTTGCTGGTGAGTAAATCTGCAATGGGTGCAAAGAAAGATGTGCCCTATTCGACATTTGTAGATGCTGGACCAGTCAAGGCATCAAAGAATCACAGAATAGGGTGGGTTTAAAGTGATCTTTAAAGGCCATCTAGTCCAACTCCCACTGTCAGGCACAGGGACATCTTGAACTAGATCAGGTTGCTCAGAGCCTGGTCCAACCTGACCTTCAGTGTTGCTGAGAGTGATGGACAACACAGGGACTCATACACTTGTAAATATTATCTATTATGAGACTTCTGAGAAGAGAACACTGGGATAGAGGAACCACTGCTTTTCCCAGCTGGACATGTCATGCCACAGAACACCAGCATGGCTGTAAGACTAGCTGGGAATTAAGGCAATACTGCACTACCTGCATTTTTTCTTTTCTCTTTTAGCTCATACTTCAGGTGTCTCATACCCCCTTGATATTTGATTCAACTAGGATTGCAGAAGTGCAGGAGAGAGCAGCACAGTGCAGCTGTGAGACTGATGCCCTGTGGGCACAGCCAGCAGCATTGGTATGCTCCCACTGCATCAGAGGCATTGCCACCATCTATCAAAGCCTGCCATGAGCACTATGCTGCCTACCCAGGCACTTCCACCACATCCAGAGCAGCTACACACCCAGTCCATCTCCAGTTTTTACTAGAAGTTACTTTCAAAAACATTTCTGTTTGGAGCTGGAAACACTCTGAGAAAGGCCAGTGTCCATGTTATTCTTTCTGACTGGAGGCAAAGAAAAAGTGGCTTTTCGACAATTCATCAAATTCTGTTTGGACCAGGGAACTGTACTATGGTATTGTGCCAAGCTGCAATGCCAGCTTTCAGTAAGATGTCAGAAGATAATTTACACATAAATTTCATATTCAGAATACTATTGAACAATGCCTTTCCCAATCTTTTAAAAATTAAGATAATTTATAAACTTGAGAAATATAATGGCACATCACATAGTCATTACCATTTAACAAAATGTCTATTAATTTATTTTCTAGTTAGCACCAATTTTAATATTATTAAAAACAATTATCTTTGTTTATAGAATACATTTTTTCCTATCAGGAGGAAATAGAAAAATTTCAGCCTCAAAAAATGATCAAGTTATTTTAATGAACTTTATTACAAGAACCTGTTGGTGTTTTCTAACAAGTAAATTGATTTCAGTTGGAATGGGAAATACATAAAAAATATTTGAAATAAAAGTTGATATGCTGAATATAGTTTGGATCCTATTTCCACATTTGACAGCAACTACAAATTCTGGCAGCAGTCTGCACAGGTAAACATTTATCATTTTTAAGTTGCCTAAAACCTTAAGGTCATGACCACTTAGTTAAAAGTGCCCTCCTGCCCCAAAACTCAGGGTGATGCTGCAGCATAGTTTCAGAATTTTCTATGAAGTGCTCTGAATTGTGTCTGGCATCAGAATTTTCATTTTACTCTCCACATGCACTGCACTTATTTCATACCTCTTTCGTTCTCTGGCATAAATTGGCAGAGGCAGATGCTTATCACTTCTTACACCAATAAATCTCTTCTCCAAGACTGAAAAGATATAAGAGTCATTGCTTGTTTTGGAAATCCAACCCAAGGAACAAAATATGGAAGCATTACCATTATTTGAAATTATATTTGGACAACAACTGACTGATGTATGCTGATGTTGCATTTACCTCTTCTCTTTAATCATGTAATTTTACAAATTATGTAGTTTTGGTCTCTCATTCCTAAAGAATTTAATCAGTATTGGTTGGATGGTGCAGAAAGTATGCAGGCGATTTTTTTGGTACAAACCCCTTTAAGAATAAATTGGCAGAAAAAAAATTATTTAAAACCTCATTAAAAGGAGCAGCTAAGGTTTGGCACAAGCAAATCTCAGTGTGGGAATTAATTCTTTTTCACCAAATTAAAGAATATCGGTTTGTTTGTTTGTTTTAAAATGATATTGGTGCAGCAACCCCCCCATACCTCCTCCCCCTGAATATAGCTGATCTGCTGTTTTTGATGCTTTTTTTTTGTGCTTGCAGAATTCCTATGTAGCTTCTATTTGAGATGAAATTTGGCAAGTGATTAGACCATAATATGTCTAAATGCTTTGTGTATTTTGGAGAAAAAAAAAAATAAAAAAGCACTGAGATAATAAAGCTCCAAAAGTTGCTGCTGCATATGTACTGCAAGTGCTTTTCAAAGAAGTTTCATAAGATTTTTAATTAGGTGGCTAAGACTATACATGTTAGACTGGAACTGTTTGGTCTGTGGGGTAAATAATGTGCATTTTAAAAACATTTATAAATACATATTCCCCCACTTGACATTGCTATTCCAGTCCACTGAGTAAATAATGCATATTTTTAAAAATTCATAAATACATATAATATGTAAAAAAGCTGCCCAGATACTGTATGTGTGAGACCTAGAAACTTGGATGATGCTGAAACAGACACAGTCCCCAAGGATAATGATACATACTCTATAACCTCCCATGAAAGTTTTCTTTCAAAATAAAGCAAGGAAGGAAATTCTATAGACTAAATTACGCTCAAATAAGATGAAGGCTGTGACGCAAACCTTCAGAACTCTGCAGAGTCAAAGCAAAGTTTGCCTTTGTCCTCAGATCATGCTGCTGAGTTTTTTTACTCCATTCCTTTCTTTTCCTTCTTGCTACCTTAAGAACAGCACGCTTTAAGAAAAGAAGGTCAGTATTCACATTTCATTTCTTGAGCCCTGTGGATCTGAATACACATGGATTATTCAGATAGAAAGGTTTTATTTCTGTTCAATAGTTTTCAGGATTTGGGTTTTTTTAAAATTATTTTTTAATTAAAGGAATATAGAAGCAATCTCAAGCAGCCAGAATGCCCTGGTTTGAGGCAGGAAATGCAGAATCTCTAAATAATAAGTAGAGATGAATAGTCCAGGGCTTTCACCTTTGTAGTTCTTCACACAACTAAATGCTGAAGCATACACTTAGCTTAACTTTAAGCGCGTTTATCCTCACTCCTATTCAGCAAAAAACTTAAACATGTCCTCCAATCAACTTTAACTAGAGCATAAATTCATATGTTCTTCTGGGCCAGTGCTTAAAGTTACACCAATAAAGGAGCCCTGACTGAATTTCAATCAGCAAGATTAAACATTATTAAGGTATGTAGACCTGCTGGGAGTTGTGCTGTGTGGTGGTCAACAAATCTGCTCCCTCCTGCTCTGTGCATTTATTTTCAGGTATGCAATAAGGTGTGCCCACTGGGAGCAAATTCTGCCCAACTGAATGGCAGCCCTTCATGTCATCCTGAATTTTATATGGAACAGAAGAAAATGAGACCCCAAAGAGAGCTGGATTGCAAAATTGCCCATAAAATTATAGGGAGTGAGTCTGATAGGAAATGTTATGCATTTTAACCTCTGGTTTGTTTTTTTTTCCCCCCCTCTTCCTTTTACACAGAGACCACCTTCATGTGATCTGGTTCCTTAGTGGAATTATTCCTCTGTGTATCTTTATATCATTTTCTTAGCTTCTAACCACTGTATTTCTGCACAGTTTCGTATCTGCTAGCCCCAGCATTTCCAGCCTATGAAAACCTCATAAATCTACTTCATTTTTCTAATAAGACATGAAAGTCCTTAATTGGCCTTAATGAAATGCACTTAAAGGGCAATAAACGTGTTTAAGCCCCTCTTTCAGGGTGAGCTACAGTACTCTCACTCTGCTCTGTTTTAGCCTTTGTGGTAATTAATCACTTATTCATATGTGGCACATCAGTAACAAGATCAAGCAACTACTGCACAATTGCATGATAATAAGCTGCTCATATATGTGTCAAGATTTAGCAATCCTTTTTAAAGCCTAATTTAAACTCATTTTACAACTAAGCAGGCTGCTTCTCTGAAGTATTTCTACCCAGTATCTTTTTTACATATTGCTGCTGAAATGCCATCTTTTTATTTTGTTTATAGAGCCGCATTTGCCTGAAATCTACTCATGGCAGCAAAGTGAATTACAGCAAAGTGAGAGCCTTGCCATTGTATTTTTGCAAAGGCTTTATCTTTGATCAAAGACCACAGTCACCCTCACACAGAAGGAAAGGCCACAGAATTAGCATCCATTAAGATAACATTTTTGAAAAGTAATGAATTACAATGAAGTTTTATTATCCAGGCCTGTGAGGCTGTGTCCCCTGTGAATCTTATGCTGGTTGCCTTTGTCAATGGGCAAGAGCACAATATGGGTGAAGGGAACCAAAGTTATTTTCTAGTACTCAGGCCTTTGATTCCTGGCAATGAACCTGCTCCTTAAATCTGAAATCTGACTTGTATTTGCTGTAAGTTCTGGAATTTCACCCTTCAGGCACAGAGAAGTGTATATATTAGAATCTGAGTTCAATTAATATTGGCAAAAGTTGATATCTTTTGCCAATCTAGTGGCCTGAGATGAAAACCAGCAGTGTCCAAAATGTCTCTGAGACACATACTTGCTTTTACCAGCCCAGTGTTGTACCTGACAGTGATATATTCATTGGAAGTGACCTATGAATAGGAAGTGAGCATTTATGTTTGGTTTTCAAGCAAGCAAGGGATCATGTAAGTGCTTACTACATATGAAAAACCATGAGTGTAAAGTGGCCATGTCATTCTTCATGGATTATCTCAGGTGGAAGAGCTGTTAAAAACTTTATTTTTAGTTTCAGTTTTGGAACTGGGGAGCCTATTTTTTATGAAATCATTTCACAACAGCAGTAACTAGAGCATCCAAAATCATATGTAGATTTCTAATGGTTACTTGTTGTCTTTTAGGCATTCTGAGTTCTTAAAAATTTATCCATTGTTGTATTTTACCTACAAGAAGCAGTGTGTGTTTCTTCTTGTGAGTGGAGGCACTTAGAGACCAGGGACCATGTGAGTGCATGGGCACTTTAAAATCACTTCTTAATCCAACTCCCCACAGTAACCTGTATATGGCAAAAACATAGTTATCTGTGAGTATGCTTGTGGGAATGTGTGTCTTGGCTGTGGTAAGGTTGTCAGTAAAGCTAGAGACATGCCCTATATTCTGGCAGCTCAGGATTGACACTCATGTACATCTTTTGGTTTGGACTCAATTTTAATGTAGGCAGACAGGAGAAGGAAGAATACAAGCCCCAAGAAAAGGGACCCATATAATCTGTATTTAGATGCTTGTGGGAAGTACACTGACTGAAGAAACCATTTCCAGAGGGGATGATAGAGTACATTGAGGAGAGCCTGTCACAAGCCACATCTTTTTGCTATAAAGGCAGCTTACATCATGTATTGCTGATCACCTAAAACTCAGAAGCAGAACACAGCAGGTTTCTGTCAGCCTTGAAATACCCTTATACCCAGAGTTAAGCAATTTGAGGAAACAGCCAGATTGGAAGAATGGAACAATTAAAACCCTATTAAAGTTTAAACTCTTTTCAAAAGTGGAAGATAACTAGTGAAGGTTTAAAGAGTTCTTCAGTCTGTAGCTGCAAGAAATTGGGACCAGCAGGAAAAAAGGCAGCTGGGAGACAGCCTTATTCCAACGGTTGCTCATTCTCTAGGAATTAATACTGTCAGTGCATTGTTAGCTCAGGCAGAGAAGGCTCAGCTATGAAATAGTACCACAATTGTGGAGGCCTCTGCACCACAATTAAAAATGTAATATAAAATTATTTCTTTAAAGGAAAACATCAAAAAAAAAAAAAGGTGGAAAAAGTGGAGAGTTGGACTTGACTAAATCTGAAGAGTCCATTTCAGTTCTCAAGGCACTAAGTCTCTCTGATAAGAACCAGATTTTGCCCACAATTTGGGGTCAAGACACTTTGAGAGATGGGAAATCCTAAAATTATTTCTTGACAAAGCCATCAATCACAGGAAACCATTTGGTCATAATAAATAAGGAGAAGCTTATGGGAGGGTTTAGGTGCTGTGAGGTGCTGGATGTGGCACAGAATGTAAAATGGTACCTTGGAGAGCAATGAGAATGGGAATAGGGATGGGGATGAGGGTGGGATGGGAATGGGAGGAGAAAGCTGCTAGAAATATCCAGTATATACTTTTAGGAATAAATCTCAGCAAGAGATGCGGGGGACTTTTAAACAATCAAGAACATGATTCCTGAGGTGTTTCAGATATATGTACCAGAAAGAATATACAAACATAGTTTAGACATTGGAAAAAATCTCAGAGGATGATTAGAGTATTTTACACTGGGCTTGTGTCTTTGAGACAGTATGGCATGAAAGCCAAAAGTGTAACTGGGTTAAAAAAGCGATTGTGCTACCACAGTCGTAAGTTGCAATCTTTGGTTCAAGAATCCCTTAAACCAGCTTCTGATGGAAGCCAGTAAATTATACCAAGGAATCAGCTCAACCATCTCTCATATCCTTTCTTTTAGTATCCACTGTTATTCAGTGTAGGAGATACAGTATTGGGAAAGATGGACCTCTGATATGACCTTGTATAATGGCATTATAGTAAACTGAGAAAGCTATAAAATCTTCTTCCTATGCCAGAAATATAGTCCAAGTCAAAAAATAAAAAATAAAATAAAATAGTGGTGGCACAAGGAAAATAGTCATTAATTTGTTTATATTGGCTGGAAAAATCCTTGTACTTGTCCTTAACTATTATTTTTATTCTTTCTCTGGGATATTCTAGTAGAGAGAGAAAGAAGACTGCATATCAAGTCTGTACACTTCACACAGATTTCATAAATGCTTTATTCTGGATATAGGATAGTTGTCAGGAATTTGCCCTGCTCAAGGTTTTAAATAAGGTTGTAGATGCAACACTACTGATCCTATTATCCAGTAAATTTGTAGAAAACCACAACTAAAAAATTCTAAAGAATCTCCATTCGTGTAGGCTGTAGTCAATCTCATCTCTATTTATCGCTCTGAAATTACAGAGCAGCACTAACGAATCAAGCATGGGTTATCAACTGCTACCATTTTGTTCAGCTGAAAACTGAAAACCAGGATACTTAAATTGTCAGAAAGTAATTTCAGAATCCCCAAAGACTTGCAGAAATAAAAAGGGACAGATAAAGCAAAATAGGATTACTTGGAACTTGGGAATTTCCACCATGTCATGAAAATGATGTTGTGTGTAGCTACAACACAAGAAAAGAGGAAGAGCTAGCAGTGGTGTCACAAAGAGAAGCCTCAGGGTTGCAGATCTTACATGCCTTTTTAGTTGTTCATCCCTGAGGAATGTATAGTAGGGATGAATTGATAGCTGATGGGCTTAGTGCTGTCTCTCAGCAATGCTGCTTGTGCAGTTACCTGTGGTCTGCAGTACAGCATATGACCATTGGTGCAAGCTGGTCTACTTTTTCTTACATTCTTATATCTTCAAAGAATTTGCTTTAGAAATTTCAAGTTCTGCATTATTTTGAGCATTCATTTCTGTAATTGTCACATCTAGTGGGCAAAGGAAGTTCTGTATTATTAATTGGATTGAGACAGGTGAAATAATTTATATATGTTATTGTTGTATGCTGCCTAACCAGGACTCAGAGGCTGAGCAAACACAGCAAGAAAGAGAAGGAGCCTGGTCCTTGGTCTTCTACAGAGCAGGCAGTATGTGCCAGGTGTGTGGGCTGTATATTTGTGTTTTGCTCATTTTCTGTAATGTGAGCTAGTGCACCAAACCCTGACATTAGAAGTCTGTCATGGTATGGTTACACCAAGTTACATGGATGCAAACCAAAAACCTCATGCATTTCATTAGGACTGAAGTGAATGAAGGGGAAAGATCTGTGTGGAAAAAATCCATCTTTGTTCTCAATTCTCCTAAACCAGGAGTTTTCTTCTCATGGTCAGAGGTAGATTTTTAAATTAGAAGGCTGATGGTCTACTCTCAAAGCCACACAGAAGTGTAAGTTCATTTGATTTCTGAAGATCTACTGTTTATTTAGACTGGCTTGGTAAGGCTGCTGTTATTTATTGGATTGTCCTCAATCTAGCCATCTCTTCTCTCCTAACACCTTTTGGTATTTTTGATGAAGACCAGCTAAAGATGATGAGAGATCATTCTGGCCAGTGTGCATAGTGCAGTCCTTCAGGGTAAAAATGCTGTTGCTTTTCAAGGTGCTAGATGAGGGAAGAGGAAAAGGTGATACTGTGGGATGGACTGCTAGAAATGGAAAAAGGAGAAGAAGTGATGGAGATTTAAGGGTCCTAGACTTGCTGCCCATGGAAAATGTTTACTTTCTGCTGTTTAACATAAAGGTGGAAAAAAGGCCAGAGTCCTGACTCTGATTAGAGACTGGAATGGAAATGCAATGAAGGAAAGAAAAGAATGGAAGTTTGGTTTAGAGACTTTTTGGGAAGAAGATTGCATCTCTGTGATGGACTTTTCTTCAATAAATTTTCCAGTCAATTTTTTAAACTCATTCATGTTTTCCTCACTACATTCCTCAATGTAGTTAGGTATGGGAATGCACATCCCCTTTTGTATTTCACCTGTTAGAGTATTTTAGTGAATGAACTTTCCCTGACCACCTTTTCTACACTGCTCATGACTGTCTATTGCTCTTCCTCTGTCCATTCCTTCCAAGCTGAAAACTTCTCTTTTACTCACTTCTCATATGGCACTCCCTCCACACCTCTGATCAGCTTTGTCACTATCCATAATGCCTTTTCTGAATCTATTGTAACTTTGTTGAGCTGGCTGATTAAAATATTCAATACGTCCAGCATTCAAAATTATAGGTGAACAAGGCAGAGGCAGAATAATGTTCCCATTTTCTTTGCTATTTCTTTCTTAGTAGTTTCTAATGTTTACTGGCCTTTTTTTCTTAATAGTTTCTAATGTTTACTGGCCTTTTTGAGTATTGCTGAATGTGGAACAGACATTTCTAAATAAGTATTCAAAATAACTCCAAGAAATCTTTCCTAGTGTCAATAGTAGTGAAAAGCCTATACTTCTGTCTGCGTAGTTAAGGTTTTTTTTTGCTTGTTCATGAATTCTGTGGTCAGTGCTTGATTTCACTGATACTGCACTGTGCAGTCCCTCAGCACTGGCTGTTTCAGTTCTGAGGCTCCTGAAAAGCTTTGTGTTATTAGCAAACTTTCCCAGCCTCTCCATTCTCTTCCTGTTCCACATTATTTATGGTCTGTTGAAGCACACAGGTCCTTGAGGACCTGAGCAACCTTCCTCTAAGAGGAAACCCCTACTTTACATCAACTCTTTATTTGCTGTCTTTTAACCAATTATTAAGTCATCAGAGTACTTTGAGTTTTATTCCACATTGATTTAAAAGCTTTTGGTGAAGGATCTTGCCAAACCCATTTCTTTCAATCAAAAAATACTTTCTCAGCTGGATCACTTGCTACTATTAACACTTTCATTACATTTTAATGGATTGAAGTATGATTTCCCTTTGCAGAAGCTGTCCCAAAGTATCATATTTATTTACACCTCTACTGCCTATGTCCCTTATTATTGATTGTACCAATTTTGACCCTAATGATATCAGACTTATAAAACTGTGGTTTTCTGCATCTTCCCCTGGGAAACTTTTAAAAACCCATCAGAGATGTAATTTTTTCATTACCCGATCAAATTTACAGTTTTAGAAACTTCATTAGAACTGTGGCTGTATAAAATGTGACAGAGTTTATTAGATTTTTTCCTTGATTTGTTTTGTTTAAAGGATAGACATATATTTTGTTTAGTTTTGAAGCTTCTCTTACACTTTATTTCTTAAGCCAAAAAGCTTTTCTGTATTTTTAGAGTATTTCTGATAGGTGATAACTGTATTGTCTAAGCTAGTAATATTAGATCTAAAATATTTTGCCATTTTAAATTTTTTTCAGTGTAATATTTGTCTTTACATTCATCCCATGTTGAAACTGGAAAGAACTCACAGTCTATTATTTTCCAAACTCTTATGATCTGTAAACAAGTCTCATGATTGTGCAGAGGGTTTGATTACAGGGTTCCAGCTAATGGAATAATGAAATTGCTCTGTCTCTGAATCCGTAGCCTCCTAATGACCTATGAGCTTGTTGCCAGTTTCAAACAAATTTGATAGAAGGGTAGGTCCAAAATATTATTGTATTTTTCAAATTTTATAGATATTGTCTTGGTACTGGAGAGGGACCTCAACTGAATGACTGCAATGACCTGAAAGCCAAAAAAGGTATAACTCAGGCATTATCCTGTTTCTCAGGAGATGGATTTCTAGCCAGAAACAGAGCAAGTGCTGTCTCTTGCCTGATAGAGACAGGAGACATAAGAGAATCTAAGAGTCTGATTCTGAGAGAAGTTTTGAAAGAAGGAAGACTCAGATAAGTATAAAACCTAATTTCATTAGTTCTTCAGCTTGTGGAGTCAATTTCCTAAAGTTTGAGTTGACAACATGATGAAATTATGGCTAAATTCTCTCTGTTCACGAATATTCTTTAAGAGGGAAAACTAAAAGTCAGCTTGCTGTGACTCCCTATACTACATCTTTTTGTTGGATGAAGCAGCCAATTCTTCCCTCCTTGCAGTATAACACCCCCAGAAACCTATTCCAAAGATAACCAGTTTTTTTGACTCTTCATCCCAAGGGAGTGGATGAGAAACAGCAGCTGCCTGTATAGCATCTCTGTAACCCCACAGCTTGCTTGGCCAGTCTGGCCTTTCCCAGATCATGGTGCTGAGACAGGCAAGGAAGATTTGAGTTGGGACTGACAGCAAAATGCTGCAGTGAGGAGGGAGATTAGAGTGCCATGGGATATGCTGGGAGGCACCCTGCTGTTTTGAGGTGCCCTGGTGCTGCAGTGAGGGTGTTTGGAGGTGCTTGGTGCTGTCCAAACGAGCTCATCTAGTCAAATGTCTGCTCTGAACTGCAGTTCTCGTTCACTTACATGCTGCTTAATCCCATGCAGGATCACCCTGCTAATTTGGAATAATTAAAAAAAAATCAACAGAACCAAACAACTTGATAATATGTGCTAAGGAGAGCTGGCACAGTTTGCTTGTCTGTAGCACTTAAAAATGAAACGCTCCATCAGCAGGCTTCCTCAGTGCCATTCAAGGTGATGTAAACATGTACCCAAAATCTGAATAAAGTCATATTTCTAACGGTGCAGGCAAAAATTCTGACCTAGTTTAATCAGTCACTGTGCTTTTCTGGTTGTTCTGATTTGTTGTTCATTTGTGTTGGGCAGCTGGACAATAGGATTTTGCATGGGCCACAAACAATGAAATAAAACAGCAAGATGTACTGTATTTTACTGAAACATAGTATAAAGGGCAGCAGGGGACTAGTCAAAGCCCAATATTCTCAGACTGTAATTTTTTATCACTAGTTTATTTCCTAAACCAAAATGTTTTTGAGTATAAATATTGGATGAAAGCAAAGCTGCACCACGTTGGCTGTCATGGAGGCAAGACCAAAACCTACTTTTTATTAGAATTAAATTAATATGGCATAAGTAGTTTTATAGTTCTAACATTTTAATATTATTTATGTTCTAACTGCTCTGCATATATAGAACTGTTCCTTGCTTCTTTTGGTTTTACTACTAATAAAAAGTAATAGGCATAATAATTCAGGGTCTGTTTGCATTTCCAGGCACTTTTGTTCTGTCATGTTTACCTACTCAAGGAGACGTACTGAAAGCCAGACCACAAGAAGCTTTAACACAAAATATAGCAGCCACTTTTCAACCAAACTATGTATCTGGGAGCAGGAGGAGCCTAAAGCAAAACTTACAATCAGGATTATTGATGAAATGCCTTTCCAATAAAAAGAAGAGTGAGAAAGTAGCTCTGTGCAGAAATCTACTAGGATGGCTTTTCAGTTTTACTCAGTCATTACACTAATTACATTATAGGTATATTAACAGACATATTTCCCTAATTACCAATTGATTTCCCAGACTACTCAAAAATGTGTGGAAAAAAAACCCCTACTTGTAATGGACATGAAGGTAATATTTTAGCACTGACAACTTGTTGCATTTTAGTCAACAGTGAAAGGAATTTTTAAGTATGGAAGAATGCCATCAGTCCCAGTGCCAAGAAAGCTCAGAATCTCAATCACCAAAAATCTCATGAAGTCAGATTGTACTTCCAGTGTCTCTAATAACAAATGTAGATTTCCTCTGATAGCATATCAAAGGAGGTAGTGTAAAAACAGTATTTTTATATTTTAAAGTATATTTAGCAGTATAGCTTGGAATACAGAGAAGAAAATGGGTGATTTTCTGTAACTCAGAAAACTGTAACTGTTTTCTTGAACATCCCTGGAGTCAGGAATGTACACAGTACACATTGTTCTGCTGATAGATCTATGTAAAGCAGCCTACATATGACCTCTATCTAGTTAACCCTTAAAGGCAATGTGGCCTTTACACAAACCCTGCCATCAGAGGCTCTTCCTTCTGCCAGTGTCTCCTATGAACATTCAGAGCCCAACAAGGCTTAAATGCCCCTATCCTGGCTCAATCTCTAAACTCCTTCTTGCCTCATTGACATTTGAGAAAATAAACAACATGGGCTTCCTTAGCTAAAGGAGGCAACTTTTTAAAAAAACCTCTCAGAACCTTTGGTCAGTGACTGCTTAATGCAAAATGATACCTTTCCATTTACCCACAACACGGTGTCACTTCAGAGGGTCTTCTTTCTGTGTCCTCAAACACAAATCAGCTTACATTTGTGGGGGTCTAATATATCTTGCCAAGTAAATTATGTAAATTGCATGTGCCGAGTATATAATGTCACTTGTTCTTGAACTAACTTTAAAATTTCTCCTGTTCCTGTAAAAGGTATGGTCCTCCTTTCATACTTGTGTGGTTTATGGGTCATAAACAGGAGGAATTGAGGCGTGTTTTCTGTGATTATTAAGCATATTGAGTAGAGTGGGTTACATGTTTATCCCCATCAGTTCTGGCCCCCTTCATTCCACTAATACCACAAAAGGCAGCTGAATGACCACTGACCTCAAAGGACTTTCCATAAAGTTTAGAGAGGCATTCAGTTTACATAGTTTATTAGCAACCTAAGGATCAAATTCAGCTGCTGCCTAAACAAGCACAAGCTCCTTGATTTGATTTCTTACATGGGGTGAGTCTGAAGCTGTCAGTCTGCTTCTGGTTTTGCTTACATTAATATAGCAAACAACACAGAAGTCAGTAGAATTGTTATACAGGCATAAATTTACTAAAAGTTAGAAGAAAATTGGGCCCTAAGTCTCCTTTGCCTGAGTCATGTTTTAGTCATTGATCATTTTATCCTCAATTTGGGATAAGCCTCGATGAAATTTTGCACAGCCCTATTGTGTTTGCAATCTAAAAAGAGGTTAAGGAAATAGCCTCACTGGGAGGAGTGACAATATGCAAATGCCTTTGCAAAGCATATTCATCCTCAGCAGAGTTGTAACATGTCCCATGGTTCTCATTAAGGGTTCTTTGCTAAATCTTTTTGTTTTTCCTGTCTTACTGGAAAATGTTTACTATTCCCAGATACTTACTGTATTTAGCATCAAACTGGAATCATAGACATCTGCTGAAAATGTTGGTGAGTGTGTAAAATACAGAAAACAAATAAAAGCTGAAGGTGGGAGCCGTGCAGGAATTCTCACACACAGCAGGGTAAAAGGCCAGGGAGTGGGTCATGCTTTTCTCCACAGTGATATTCTCTCACAGTCTGGACAACCCTCCTTTAAAAAATGAGATAATCTCTGCTCATCTCCAAACCCAATCATAACTTAAACATGAACCCTCTCACAACATTCAGAAAATGACTACTGCTGCTGTCACATACATTGACACAGAAGCTCTCTCTCCTTCCCAAAGCATCTCAACCTCAGTGTCTGAACTGCTGCTGCTGGACTCACCACTGCTGGGGCTTCTTTAGGACAAGCAGGTGTCTCACTGAATCCAGATGTTCTGCAACAGAGAACAAGGTCTTCAAAAGCATCTCTCTCCCTTGTACAACCATGCCTGAGACAGTGTTTCATTTCCCTAGTGAAGGAAAGTCCTGTGGCACCTCAGAATCCATGATATGAAATGCTGACTTATGATGGCAGTTACTGCCAATTTACTCATTTAATTCTCAATGTTTGCATATTGGTCACTAAAGAGTCAAGTTCTGGCACAGAAACTCTGGCATTTTTGAAATTCACGTCCAAGAACTGGGTACATATGGGAAGTTTAAGCTATGCCACTGCAAATCTACGCATAATAGAAAATAGAAAATGCAGTGAGGGGAGTCCTATCTTTATATTTTGTATGGGAGATTTGAAACAGCATTCTTCAAGATCTAAAAAATGGCAATGACTTCTCCCAACCCCAGAGGGACCTTTTAAAAATTGATTTAAAGTGATTCTGGATCAGGAGGTACATACCAGTTGGAAAATGCAAATGTTGGATTGGTATATCCTATTAAAATACTCCTGGCTCAATTACTCATCTCTCTGTTGTACATTAATTGACTTTGCCTTATCCTGTTCCCAGAAGGGAAAGTTTCTGTCTGTTTGTACTGTAAAGTTATTGATCTGCATGGTGGCTGTGTGTGAGTCCTCAGAGACATTTTGCAGGAGACAGGGGAATCAAACGCTGCAGAGTGAGTTACTGAAAATTCAGATTGGGTCCAATTTTGCTCACAGCCTGTTGAGGTCTGAGCAGTCTGCAAAGCTCAGAGATACAGCAACATTTGGATGGGAAATAAGAAAGACCTTGCTATGAGGGTGGGTTTTTCTAAGTGCAGTGGATCTAATTTGAAGGTCAGAACCCCCAGGTGTCCTTCCTCTGTGCAACAGGCACGTTGGGGTTTGGAGAGAAGATGTGTTGGCTGGCTCAGGGTGAAACAAACTGCCAGCCCCTGATGTGGGCTCCTTTGATGTGGTGTCTGTGGAACCAGTTACAGCTCAGAGCAAATACAGCCTCTTCTCAGTGAAGTGTTTATGCCCCATTTCTGGTAGTTCTCCTGCTAGTACAGATTGTTAGCAGGCTTAATCCATTGGGTCTGAAAGAGCAGAAATACTTTGAGGACAAATTTGGCCTCATGTGTCCATGTTCAAGCTAGTGGCTATTTTGGATGTCTCGTTTCTCATTTTTTCAGTTGGCTTTTCTCTCTCTCATTTGATAAACCTCTCTTCTTCCATCTGGAATTTCACCTACTGTGTCCAAATCTCATCTTTCTAACTTTCCTAAACTTTAATAAAGAAGAAATGTATGTAAGCCAGAAATGGAATGCTGGCCCTGCTGAAGAAAGTACAAAAATTGAGGCTGATTGTTCCACTCAGACCTAAGTGCTTCAGTTTGAGCACTCAGGAATTCAGAAAATACCACAAGCATTAAGAAAAATCTGGGGTTTTTTTTGACTATTTGTGTTTCTTCGTGGTCCATGACCATTTGCAGAAGAATATGGAAGACTTTTTCCTGTGGAAAGTCTTTTCCATGCAAATCGTGATAAGCAGCATTCAGTAATATCATACAATTCTTACATGATGTATTTTGTCTAAAAATCTCAAAGTATGTGGTACAGGTTACAGAAGAGAATAAATCCTGTTCTAGGGAAAAGAAAGACTCAGAGCTGTACATTTCTTGCTCCATGCCACATCCATTGAACAATGGTGGAGGAGCAAATTGTGAGTCCACTGTTCCAAATAAAACTGCTTGTACAGACTTAATTGTAGAGGAGAAGGACATAAGCAGGTATTTGCCTGGTTTATTGAAATGCCTCTCTGCCAGGGACCAGCAAAGACACTCTATTTCCCATCTTATGACTTGCATACTCAGTTATTTTAAAATTTACTATAAGCAAGTGCTCAAGCATGTATGCTTAACATTCTCTTTCTGGGAGCGTTCATGTGAACATGAGTCAAGTACTTGAATGCTTGTGGAAAACGAAGGCAAAAGAGGCATAAGTGAATATTTATGGAAATTAATTGTGATATGCACCCCATTCTGCTGGACTAATCAGAGCAAGAGTGACTGTAGGGAGGCATTAGCAGTGAGTTGCAGAGAGGCCACTTGGCTTTCAGCTCCCAAGCAAGGACCAGGACAATTGCTCCAAGGAGAGCCATAGCCTCCCTTTGTGCATTCTGGTGGCTGCATTTTGCCACACAGGTCTAGGTGAGAGCCCAGGGGATGGCATAGGCTCACACCCTCAGTTTAATATAACAGCTTCTTTTGAAAACAAGATCATATATTTATTTCCTCATCATATGACTAGGGGGAAGAAAAAAAAAAAAGATAAAGCAGACAAGAATACTCTCATTTATTAGGCTTAGGGAGCTCTGATGTTCAAGCTTGGTTCTTGTGGGAACTGAAGATAAGAGAAAAAGCTCCCCACTGCCAGATATAACCTCTGCAGCAGGATCTTTAGGAAAAAGGAAAAAAAAAAAAAGTACATCTGAAAATGTTTTCCTTTGTACTGTTGGGTTTTTTATGTTCCTAGGGACCAACTACATGGATCTGGGAATTATATGATAAACTTTGGATTCATGCTGTCAGTTCCTATGCGTCTGAGTTTTTTTTACTTGTTTAGATTCTGATCTCAGTGCGTTGCTACTTTTCATAGTACATTTAAAAAATCCACTTACATGCACATGGGTTTGATATATATCATACCCTAAGGACAACAGTAAGGCCATGAGATTACATTTTAACAATTAAAAGGAAGGAAGAAAGGAATTAAATTATTACCACATTTTAATTTTTCTCTTGGTGAACTTCATATATTGGCTAATATAGTGATCTTCCAAAGTATAGCAGGTATCTATTTGTGCCAAAACTGACCTGAAATGGTGTGGTCTGGTATTCTCCCAGACTGCACATCAAAATGTGACCTAAAGCAGAGAGAATGGTGGAATTGGTTCAAGAACCACCAAAGAGCTTTGATGCAGGCAGAGAGCAGACATATTGCTTAGAAGAAGGGAAAAATTATATTGGAAATTAAAAACTATTTAGAAAAGTGCTCTTTTAATATAATTTATTTGGTTCCTAAGGATTATAAAAGGATCAGGAGCTCTCCTGATTCTTTAAGGAATAGATGTGATGCAGTCAAGCCAGACACAAAATCCCAAACTGCTATGACTTTTGTTGCATTAACAGAATAAATACAATGATATTTAACACAAACATTTTATAAAGTTACCACTTCCTTGGTACTTTGTCCTGTGAGAAGCATGTACATGAATTTACATTTCATTGTATGAAAAAAGTAACCATTTATTTCAGATTATACACAACTTGTTGGCATCTTTTAACTAAGTACTAGGAAAGATTGCTATGAGCTGCTAGATCATGTTGTAGCTCCTTTTCCTGTTCTTTTAAGATGCATTGGTAAGCAAACATTAGAAACAGGCTCTTGAATTATAAAGGACAAGTTCAGGTGCTGCAAAAGTTTGGCAGAATGTACATATGCAACCTGCAGGACAAGCTGTCTTCAGAAAGGTGAATTCCCTGTGGTCTCCTCGCAATTCCCAGTGGGAAGATTGGTTCATGCTCTTCTCTTAGTGGTTTGTGTTTTCAAATAGATGTAAGCCGTCATCTTCTCCAAGTGTTTTGAGGAGTACATTTTGGTTCATGACATATATGCAGAATACAGATTTCTTTTTGTTCAGTCTTAACCAAATGTAGGGACCAGGAGTTGATTTTTTTTTTTTTTTTTTGGACTGCCTAATGCCATGTTCTAAAATATTTCAGTTAAATGTAAGAAAATTCTCTTGTAATTAATTCTGAGATATTTTGGACATACATACAATTTTGGGAAAAACATTTTTTTTTAATAGCTCCTATCATAAACAAACAATGATGCTGTCCCAGGAAAAATATATTTCACTCTCATGGGCTTTCATTGAATAAAGAGATTTTGAACTGAGCTCCTTAAAATATCAATGCTCTGTATTACTCCCGAGATACAGATATAAATCTTTATAATAGTGCACTTTACAAGCAGCACTCCTGAGTCTTTTTTTGATTGGTAATCACAGTGTTTCCTTATTAATACAGTAAAAAATGTAAAAGACATAAACAGTTTGCAATCTATCTGTTCTTTCTGTATGGAGCTACATCAGCTTCTGCTTTAAGCAGTCCTAATGTTTCAGCCATCATATTTTTTATGGGTTTATATGGGAAGGAAATTGTACCAGAAAACTGAATTCAATGACAGCCGTTCTGTGAATAAATCCAGTTATCTTTGGTATCCTGAATGTAATAAAAATGTACAAAAGTTAAATTTCTGCATCATCACAGAATTATATTGACTGTTTTTAATGTCAATAGGGAAGCAGATTTCCAACCAACAGGTTTTTCCCCCAAATACTGCCTAATTTCAGGTTATGTTTTCATTACAACAGTGTCTAAGAGACACTGTGTGCTTACTAATCCTGATACTAAAATATCTGATGAAAACATAAAATACTTAGCAATAAAAACTAATCTATGCTTTGGATAAAACATAACAGTCCAGATACTCCTAATACTTCTAAGCCTCATAATTTTCCTATACCCTTTGCCATGACTTATGATATTTCTAATGACCAAACTTCCTCCTTTACCAATTACAGAGGCAATATGTCTTTCTCACACCTTGATTAATGTTATGTTTTTGTTTGGTAGGGAGCTGTGAATGTGTAGGCTTTCATAACTTGGCATGAATTTTGGTAAGCCCACGTCCTTCCCACTAGCAACTTGTATTTCTGGAAGAATTCAGCCATATTCCTTACCTTCTTTTTGTATGGCTGGACAGCATTTTTAGGAAGTTTTGTCTTTTCCTTTGGGAAGGCAGAGCAACAGAGCTGTGGGGTTTTTTTCTTTTTTTGTTTCGTTTGGTTAAGGGTTTTTTTTTGTTTTGTTTTTCATTTGTTTGGTTGGTTTATTTGTTGTTGTGGAAGATGAAGAAGGATTACGATGCTTTTCTTACACCGTCTGTTGTATGCTGAGGTAAATATTTTAAAATCCAAGAACTGGGTGTCTTTAGAGCAAAGCACAATTTTGGCAGTGTTGGGTGTTGATATAATTCCCATTTCAGAATATTATTTTGGCTTTATTGCTATTTGCTGTTTGCCAGCTGTCATTACCTGTTAGAGTCACCTACAATGAAGACAAATGGAAAGTGAGCCTGTTTCTTAGACCCAAGACAGAGTTAAGCAAAGCCTGAATGCACCAAAGCTATTTGTCACTGCCAGCAAGACACTTCCATAGTGCTGGTGCAGCCTTGAGCATCCCTGGAGCAGCTCAGGAACTGGCCTGCAAGTGCCATGCAGATGTTGAACCCACTTTCTTCCACCAAGTATTTGTGCAGTAGGGTATACTAACCCTGTGAAACATGAACAACCAATGGCTCTTGGAGCATCTTCTCTGGGTTTTCATAGAGATCCTCCAGTTATCCCAACAGCACTCTTTTGAGGTCATTACAGGAATCTGTATATAACCTTTGAGGGGATGGATTGTGAGGTCAATAGCAAAGAAAAATTCTGTAGTTCTGTATTATCAGGCTTCCCCAGAATTATAGTTACTCTGCAGAGACTGTTTACAGCTTAGGTGTATAATTTATGGGTAACACTGGGAACCTTATTGCTACTTGGTTTTAGGGATAATGATATTTACTTAATAATGATTTTGTTGCCATGTCATAGGACATTTCATAAGAGTGCCATGAAGCAGTGTGGTTGAAGAATCTATACAAAAGCTACAACCTATACAAATACTACAAAAGCTGGCTGGATGACTCCATGCAGGTCATCAAAAAAAGGATTTCCTGTCAAAATGAAAATTTATGTTGATTAATATTTTGCAGGGATCTTGTAAATTTTTTGGTCTATTTCAGTGATACAACATAAACTTTATGGGAAATACATGCCTGTAATATTTTCTGGTTATATGAAGCTGGACAGACAACAAGGGTGCTGAACAATGGGATTAATTTTCAATATTATTTTGACAAATTGTAGATAAGGACCCAAAAAAATTGATGAACAATCAAATTATATAAGAAAGCAGGCATATCAGGTAACCAAATACAGGGCAGGAAATTTGGTTAGGATCAGATTTTCAGATTTATTTTAGGGGTTAGTGTGAATCATAAGTCATGAGGTTCTGGAAGAGATAAAATTATTGATGGGATTTGTAAACAGGAAGACAATCTGTCCTGCAGAAGAAATGCTTGTACTCTGGTCAGAAATGGTAAAACCTAGCTTGATTGCTAGGTCTATTTTTTGAGACTTCCAAAAAAGAGATGGATCATACTGAAGGAGTTCAGAAAAGGAATGTGGAAATGGTGAAAGCTCTGGAAAAGTGATTTCCATTAAGTACTGCAATACCATTTGTAGAGTTGATGACACATAGCTGGAGAGAAAACTAAGGCACTGAGATGTGGGGTTTTCTGGTCCTGTGCAGAAAATCCATTCCTGCAGTGCTGACTGCAGGTTGGATCAATCTTGTGGAGAAGAAGCTCTTTGTAGTCAACCATGTGTTGGTCACAGAAGGTAGTAAATATGAAATTCTAACTCTTTCCAAAGTGCAGCACAACGATGTCCTGATTAATAGACACAAATCTTAAACTCTGTGGTGTATCATTATTAAGCATTAAGCATAATTTATTGAATTTCTTGGTTGGCTCTGGCATTTTTTACATATAAATTAAGATATTTTCATTTGGCTCTGTTTCTCTGAAAAATAATCAAAACAACATTAGAATTTTTAGAATCTATGATGTCTGCTTATTCCAAGTAGTGCTTGTTTCAATACTGAATGTCTCATCCTGGTAATTGCTCAGAAAGGTCTCTTGGTGCAATGTGTCTGGAGAATAATGTGAACAGTAGAAAGAGGCTGTGCTGAATACTCATGACAGCAGAAAAAGTGACACATTAATTGACTGGGGTGGACTGTAATGCAGCAGAACATAATAGAAAAACTGGGAGGGTGTAATGTTGCAGAAGTCTTCAAAATAGATTGGACCTCAGAAGTAATCTTGTTCCTCCTATGCCTAAGGTGGAAGAAGGGTATCTAGATGATTCCCAGTTATGTTTAATCTATTTTTAAAAATCTCCCTCCCTTGCTGAAGTTTTACATTGTTTCCAGTTTCCAGAGCTATATAACATTTTTTATACACATACATACACACAGGAATTGTCTGCTGAAAAATAAACCAATTGCCACATGCTTCTTTTCATGACTTCAATGATTCCTTCATTACCACACAAGAGTGTGCTGGTTAGGGTTTATCATACATTCCTTTCTAATTATACCCATTTTCTAAACATCTTACTACTGTTCCTGCTGCTCTTCTCTTCAGTCTCTCCAATTTGTCTACATCTTTCATGAAGTATGACACTGAGAGCTGACACAGAAGTACCGCTGAGCTTCCTAGCAATGAGGAGAGTGAGACAATTTCTTCCCATGTCTTACACAGGATGTTCTGGTTAACACATGTCAGAATGACATCTGTCATTTCTTTTTGTAACAGTGTTACACCATAGGCTGGGAATTAGTTGCTCTGCTGTCTTCCACCACACCAGGCCCTTGTCTATGCCACTGGCTCCTGACTAATTAAGCATGAGTGCATCCATGCCTTTGGGGATATTTATTTTTTCCTCTATGGATCCTGTACTTTCCACCTTCCTGCACTGGGTATTGTTCTGTTGACTAAGGATTACCATGTTAGTATGGCTGGGGAAGAATCTCAGGCTCAACCAGAACAAGCAAAGTGTCAGTATTTCAGAGATGTTGTGTGTTAGCAACTAATCAGCACTATCTCCTGATGGTAGATATGGACTCATTTCAGTGATCCTGTGTCATGTCAAGGACTGAACTCTCTGTGCTTTGCTGGCTTTTTCCTTGAATTATCTGTTTACTGTAGCAGCTATGACAGCAGGCACGGGACTGTCTCAGGAGCTGGAGTGATTGTGAAAGCTGGTGTTAGCATGTAGCATGAAAGATAGTGGTGAGCCCTGTCAAAACTAAAAATCAGACTGGGCCCCTGTACCTGTTACTTTGCATGAAAAAAGGAACAAATCCTAGGGCTTTTTTCCAAAGGACCGTAAGCATTGCAATCCCAGATAAAAGAGGAAATATTCCACTGTTTAGTCACATTTAGTCTAGGTTTCCACAAATCCCTGATCATGGGTATCTTTACAAATTGCACTGTATGGAGAACTAAGCTGCCCTTGAATATTAATGACCCAGACTAGCCAGATCAATTCTGTATTAAGGTCATGCCACTCACTGCCTGCCTGGTGATGTCAGGGCAGTTCCAACAGTCCTTAAAGTACCACATTATTTAAGGCCACAAATGCTAATTAAAACTTTTGATTCCATTAATGCACATGTTAAGAAATTACTTGCAGTTGCCTAAAATGCTGGTCTTTTGTGTATAATGGCAATATCAGTGGAAACTCATAGGTGCCAAAGGCTTTGCATGTTCTGCCCCCAGCTTTGGAGCATGGTGCCAGCTGAGACTCAGAATGTTAATTCCATAAATGCCTTCAAGTCAAGACTACAGGCATGTTTGTTTAATCTGGCTTTTCCTGAACAATAGCGTTGTCTCTGGGTGCATTCTCTAAAGTGCTCTGAGATTTTTTTGTATGTGTGTGGTTTTTTTTTAACATGAAGAGCACCACATACGTAAATGTATAAAATGTGCGATGTATTTTTAATGTGCAGTGATACATTTCTTTTCATCACCCTATACAAAAAAGGAAACTTACATTCATTTGATTCCAAGAACTTGAAGACTTTTTTTATACTAGCAATGAAGTTAAAAAAAAATCAGCGCCTTCTAAACTTGTATATTACATAAATAATGAACATTAATGCAGTTTCAAAAATGGTAGCAATCATTTCTCAAATGTATTGTTATTTTAATACTCACAAGAGATTACTTTGATTTTCTGAATAATATCTAGGTTTACAGCGGGAACTGCACAGCCTATGAGAGTAATATGAGACCTAATTATGTTATACCCTGAAATCAATAAATATGTGCTCTTAAAAGTGAGTTATTGATGCCATTTGAGCAAAATCACCTTACCTAGACTCATGATGCAAACTTGGACACACCAAGTTTGGTTGAAGGAAAACCAAACCCTTCTGAGCAAAGCTGCTATTTTGCAGTTGTTTATCTCCCTCTCACCTTCACCTTCAACCCTCCCCCACCTCTCCTGCTTGCCTTCACCTGGCTGCCTCTGCTCATTTGCAAATCTCAATTGAACACTTTTTTTTTTTTTTTTTTTTTTTAAATTTGCAAGAAGAAATGCAAATTGCTAAAATGCAAATGCTGGTAGTGACAAGAAGCTATATGCAAAAATATGATATAGGACTTTGATATAGAACCAATTGTGTCTGTAGGAATGACAAATGATACCCATATAGTTAAAATGCTACATTTATTTTGCCACAACTCTCCATGTGGACATTCTTACTCAGAAATAAACAATTTTTGTTTCCAGTTTAGATAAACTGCTTTCAAAGCAACAGAAGCTAAAATGGATAAACCCATTCATTTTACTCACACATACATTCACATCCTTATGGAGGGAAAAGGGGGTTATATTGTCCAGCTACAGTGCTTTAAATTCCCACATTACTATATATTGTTATAATTTCTGATATAGGCAGGCTCTTATGCTCCATATGGCTTCCATATGCACAAACCCTTGGTTACTGAAGATGGATGAAAGCCATATTGTTTTTTAATGCATGTGCTGAGGAAAAAGAGCTATCACTAACCTGTGAACTGATTATACCCGGTGTACTTAAACTGATGTTAGAGCATAGCTGTAGTTGCATAAAGCTGTGCCTATAGCAGAAACCTTTGGTAGGATACAAAGGACAATTAAAAGCATGTTTTAATTTTCCAAAAGGGAATTCATTACTGGCAGAAGTTTATAAAGACATTTTTGCTGGAAAGGAAATGTTTTTGGTGATGATGCTAATTTCATGGAAGGAGATGGCAAAAGCTGTGCTGGAAGTGTCCTGTTGGTGGTACAGTGGCAGGCACAGTAAGACTGGTTGGATAGATAGAGCTCCCCAACAAACCCTTCCTAGTGTAGACCAGACCTCGGGATCCATTTCAAAAGGTGTAATGTAAATGGGGTGTTAAAACCATTGTGACAGCAGAGAGACAAAGACCATTCCCCAAGGGGGAAGGAATATGCAAAACTGGCTGGGGACAGTCCAACAATTTGGGGTCAGGCTGTCTTCCTCTACAAGGATCTGGGTGAAAGAGCCAGCAGGCAAAACTGTCTTCATTTGGCATGGCAGGGCCACAAACCCCTCTGAGCTGAGGGCTAAATCCAGGGCCATCTGGGAGTTTTGGCAGTATGGGTGGCTCATGTCACAGAGTTCAAGCCCTGTTTTGGGCCCCTGTTTGCTTTTGCTGAGACTTTAGCATGAAATGCAAAGGTTGCTGTAGTGGGGAGAATGCAAGTGTTGGAGCAGAGGTGCAGAGTTCTTGTGCAGGCCCTCCCTGCTGTCCTGCAGAAGGGAGGATGAGCAAAAACATGCAGACACATATGGTCCAAGCCCCAGAGTAGTTTTCCCATAGCACCCAGAAATTTCATGGTTCATTTCCCATGGTTCTGAGTCTGTGTCTTTTAGAGGTCATAGGCAGAGGTCTGCTGAGCTCATTTGTTCATACATTTACAGAGCTATGGTCAAAATACTGGACCAGCATGAAGAACAAAGCTGTATGTAACCTTGGGTAGAGCAGTCAATACTCTCTGCTGGATGAAAGCACTGCCTCCTGCCCCTGTGTACCCTTAGACATTGACTGGATGGAGAATTAAAGTCCATGCTGGTCAAATCACTGTCAGCACGTAGTGCAGCCTGAGTCCAACAGAAGTGCTCTTGATCCATCAGCAACGTGGAAGAAATATTACACCACAGTGGCAGCAAGCAGGGGAAAAAAACAAATAAAATGTTATTATAATATTTCCTGTGAAGGAAGTTGGGATAATATTGTGGCTGGTAGCTGACCAGCTGCTTTCATTTAATATTTTCTAATTTTAGTCAGTGTTGGTCAAACAAACACAGCTTTCAGGGGATTTCCTTCAGTGTTAACAGACTGTCGTGTAGTTAGCTGAACAGCTCTGCAGTGTGAGGTATGATCAAGAAATGTGCCCCTTTTATAAAATATAGTTGCATTGATACAATTAGCTGGTTGAGGGGGCCAGATTTTCCAAACCTGGGCTCTAGATTGTGCTATTCATTGGCTCAACGCTGCTGCAATTGCACATCTCTGGGGTACTGGATTTGGATGGGCCAGACCTGCTCATGGTGGTGCAAAGCATTAAGGGAAATGGAGAAATTCTGTATTACAGTCTGCCCTGGGTAGCTGAACCCCTGGAAATGGCAACTGTAGCTGGAGGTGCTAATGTACTGCCTCGCACCTGCAAAAAGGAAGTCTGGGACTCAGCCCTCTAAAATTATTCCTAGGTACAGAATGGGCTATTATAGTGGAGTTTTCAAAGAACTCTTTTTAGGGGGAAAAATAAAATTCGCTGGCTGGCTGGTAGCTGAGAGCCATAGACAGTCTGCCACTGTGTACTCAGTGCCCAATGTGCTGCTTATTCTAAGTTGAGCTGCTAAATTGCTTAGTGTTAATAATTTGTTGTTTGTTGCAGTAGTGGAGCTGCCTGCCTGCTCCTGGGGCTATGGCCATTTAACCATTCCCTTCCCAAGAGGTGCTGCCCTCCATCCTTGCCTTGACCCTCTTTTTTGCTGCCAAGTTGCAAGACCTTTACATTGTGTGTCTTTTGCTTTGCAAGAGCTTTTCAGGATGTGTTGAATGCTTGCATGACTCAGAGACC
The DNA here is from genome assembly GCF_903797595.1 of Erithacus rubecula. NCBI lineage: Eukaryota > Metazoa > Chordata > Aves > Passeriformes > Muscicapidae > Erithacus > Erithacus rubecula. The sequence goes on from NC_136689.1 coordinate 35,033,816, forward strand.
TGGCTTGCACTTGAGATCCCTACAATCCATAACATTGGGATTCAGAGCCACATGCTTCTCTAACATTCACAACCAAAATGGCAAGGCCATGTGGCTCCTGCATTCAGCAGAATTATGGTTTGCTGCAGATGTTTATGAGTGCATGGGCACAGTTGGAAAGTTTGCTGTCCAGTTTCCATACTGCATGAAGGGATTTGAAGAAAAACCCAGGCACCAGATCCATTTTAGAAACTGTAAAAGCTGTTTTGGGGTATTCAGAAGTCCTGACTTAATTCACCCGAATGTTAACAAATTGTGTTTATGTGTGAAAGGGAGAGGGAACAGCTAGAAACATATGTCATTTTGTATCTGTTTCATATAGTACTATCATGATCAGAAACTCTATGTCATCTGAGCTTTCTGATATTTATGCTCCATCAGTATGTCCATAACACACTGGTTCAGTTGAGAATTTAAGTGATATTTTCATTTTGATTATTAGTTGGTGATGAAAACACAGTCTGATATCTCAAAATCAAACAGTGAAGGTCTTTGCTGAAGACTTCAGTGGTGAAACTGCAGCTCTCTGAAAACAACTCTCTGAGACAACTGGTATGCTTGCAAATAGTGTAAAGGAAGAAAAGAGATGGAATAATGAATTGCCAGAAGCAAGGACCAGGGAGAAGCAGAGTTTTCTGGCTACAAGTGTCTGTGTTAGAATGTCAGAGTGCTTATATCCAAATAAGGTCAGGCAAGGCAGTCTTAATGAAGGTGTTTTGAGGCTGACAATATTCTTCTTATTCCCAATACTTTGTTAAAATCATAGACTTTCTAAAATGTGAAGACACAGGCAGAATTCAGTCCTGCTAAACTGTGTTTAATTTTTAAAAGTTTTATAAGGCTATTTTTCAGCAAAACAATCAAGAGATATGATAAAAAAGAACAACATTTTGAAATTACAGCAAAACTATAGACTTTGCTCTTCAGAATAGGTTCACAGATTTTTGCTCTTCATTTATTCTTTTGCTAGTATTGCAAGCAAAGCTATCTGTAACTAGCAGTGGATTCAGAGAATTTAAAAAAAATGTGTGTTAGTGCCTGCTATAAAGAAAACATGAAACTGAGGACACGTCTTGGGGGACGTCTGGCATTATTTCAAAAAAAGAAGAGCAGACATTCTTCTGGTAGCCAAAATCAGGATTATAGTCACAGTGTTAAGCAGACCACATCTTTTATGGCCCTGTAGTTTTGATGGCACTTTAATTGGGTGTTCTGTCTCTAATCACTATCTATAGACCTTGCCCTGATGCCACCTGTTTGCACAGGATGTGCCATGCTTTTCTACCAGCTTTGCCATTGAAAATGGCAGGATTCACCCTGTAAAGGGCTTGCTCTTAATTTTTCTTCCTCAATTAAAAGAACCACACACTTGCCATATTAAAATTTAAAATTGTGTTTATTGAGACATATGGGTATTTACTATGTGCAAATGTTATGTTTACTTTGAGATGTTTTCATATGTGCATATTTCTGTTAGTGATAATATTATTATGGTAATTCCTACATAAATGTGTGTAGTATGTATTTTGAGTATCTCTGGAAGTATTTATTAGTTGTCTATCTCTTGCTAATCCCTTTCAGATTGTAAAATATTGAATAGTGAGCTAAATAGTTCACATGCATGTTGATTTCCCTTACCTTTTAAGGAATATTTAAGGCAATATAAGGTCTTTAACTTGTCCTGACAAGCCACATTTGGTTCAGTTTATTGAGAACTTTTATGAAAAGAGAACTGAGTAGGATCATTGTCAAATTCTTGGAAAATATTCTGCAGTGGGGGCAGGAGGGAACATTGGAGTTTGTAGAAGTGAGGACAGAGTCTGACCTACAGATACAAGGAGATGGTTAGAAAACAAAAACCGCTTGGAAGCCTTCTATTCACACATGCTTTTAGTCTTAGTGTGCCATTCAATTAAGCATTCTCTGAGAATGTATTGCAATGCTTTCTCATACTTTCTTATTTAAAAGCCAATTCCTTGAAATGATACCAGGAAAATCTGTGTCCACCAGAATAATCCCCTCATTATTGCTCATGGCCGTGATATTACTAGCTGTGAGGTGACAAAGTTAAGAGAAAACCAAACACTGCTCCCTGAAGTGAATGAGAGTTTTGAGTCTCACTTCAGCAAATATTCGGAGAATTTTGATGTAACCACTGCAAAACTACCTGGACCTAACACTCCCTAAAATTGCCTGAAACTCATGGGTACAGTGATAGTGTGACATAACTGAAGGGCACATTCACACCAGTATCTTAGTTCAGATAAAAATTATGAGCTTGAATGGCAAAAAAGAGATTCCTGCTTATAGAATCTCCATGGCATACAGGACCATGGTTACACAGAACCTCCCCATAGATGAGCAACCATTATCCAGGAGATTATGAAAAAAAAAGAAAAAAGTCACATTAATTACTGTTGTCATTCTTGGCATGCTAGCTGAATTACTTCTAGATTAATTTGCCTCACTGTTGAAAAGAAAATTCTGTGATATGTTTGTGTAGTTATCAGAGTAGTGGAATACACTCAAACACAGTTTTGCAATGACCCACTTCATCAGTGCATTCTCATCACAACAGCAGCTGGTCATTTATATCAAATGATTTATAAGGCAAGTACCCTACTTTAATTATGGTGATAATCATGCTTTATCAGACTTTTTTTAGCGTCCTGAGAAAGAAAAAAAATAATTTCTTATTATGAACATATTATCTTAAACACTATACAAATGATTTATCTCTTGAATATCACTTAGGTATCCATCAGGTAGGTAAAGCTTGGAATTTTCACAAAGAAAAAAAAAAGAGGATCAATGTAAAAATTATTTCAGAAGGGAAAAGAGCAAAAAAATCTATTTATTACATTACAAATTCTTTTTGTTTTGAACACGTTATGAATTTCATAATGGCAAGTCTTATATTTCTGTGAATTTAGCAGATGGAGGAAGGATGTATGAAGTGCTCCAAGACAACTGACAGAATAATTTACATGAAATCTTCACCTCTGAAAACAAAAGGATTCCTAAGCAGTAAGAATCGTAGGAGATACTGAATTGGAAGGGACCCAGAAGGATCTTCAAGTCCAACTCTTAAATGAATGGCCCTTTCAGGGACTGAACCCACAACCTGGGCATTATTAGCACCATGCTCTAACCAGCTGCGCCGATCTCAGGGTCAAGCACACCTAGAAAACCCCCCCTTTGATGAAATGAAGCTGCATGATTTGCAGTTATGTGGGAGAGGGATTTTCTCAATATGTTTCCTTGCTGAAAAAAAAAAGGGGCCTCAGCAAGATTTACGGGTTTAAACACGTCATGTTTTTATCATGAGCACCGAGTTTTCGAAGTGGGTGGGTGCTGTTAAGCACGCCAGGATGTGTCACAGCAGCGTGGGGCCAGTAATTCAAAATGTTTCAAAACGTCTCAAAATTTATTAGGGAGGAATTCTCCTGAGCACCTCATGCTTTCATACTTGTACTCTTGCTTGGGTGTTTAGTGGCTGCCAGGAGACAGATAACCTCTGTGGTTATCTGATTAGCTCTTAACACCTAATTATCACTTCATCCAAGGCTTTGGACTGGGCGATTGAGAATCAGTATGTTTAAAAGTCTGTAAATAAAGGATTTTAAAAAATACATTCTTTTAAAGGAATTAGACGAATCATTCCCAGAACCTCCTCAGTGGATATGGGAGGAAAACTAAGCGATGGCCCAGGGCTTTGTGGAGAGAGGCTGGTTCAATTAGGCAAGGAATAAAAACACTGCTCTGATTTTCCCCCATTTATTTTATACCTTTGGTCATCTAAAACAATCTAGTAAGGTGGAGCACGGACCAAATGAGAAGATTCATCCTTGGCAAAAAAAAGTAGTAGTTACAGAACTAAGCAATACCCCTTCCATTACAGCATTTCGAATGTATGGATAAGTGTAAACACACCTTATTTTTAGCACAGGAAGTGCAATGCCTGTGGTCTAATTTGTGTCTTAACATTTGCTTCTGTAGCGACCAGATTTGAGGAAAGGGACCTGCTCCTGGTTAGAAGCTTCTTTAAAGGGGTTTCTGGCAATTATCTTGCTGTTAAACCTGATCTTGAAGAATCAGATGCTCTTTTACCTTGTCCCCATATGCTCTTGTCTCAGCCTATTTCAAAAGCATTTTCAGAATTTTCAGTGGACACAAAATAGTCATCTGCTTTCATTTGGTTTGCAGTTCCTGACAATATACAGCATTCTTATAAAACCTGCTGTGGCTCTAAAGACATTGCCTGTGCTGGAGATTAAGGTAAAGAGAAAGAAAAAAGGAGGAGTCAGGAGCCCTGGTAAAACGTGGTGACTGGGGAGCAAGATGGGACATGGTCCACCTTTCAGAAACCACAGGTTGCTGGCTATACTGTAGCACTTGTCTCTTACAAAGACAGAAAGATTTTTGTGCCCTTTATCCTTGTGTGGTTACCTAGACTGGTCAATATAGCCTTCAACATCTTCTACATACAGTCACTGCTTTGTTCAAAAGGCAGAAGCCTGGAAAGTGATGTTAAGAAACAAACTAATCAGCATGAGACAACCATGGATGAGTATTCCATATTTCATCTCATTCATTCATTTGCTCAATGACTGTTTCCATTTTTCAACTGTCACAACATCACCTTCAAGATTTTGAGCCTTGTCTTCCAGTCTTTTTGTTTCCCTGAAGACTCATCCAGTCCCAATGCCACATCTTCCTGAGGACCTTGCTGATCCTCACTGTGGTTAAGTCTATAACCTTTCTAAGGAATGTTTTATTTATGGATGTGCACTCAGCTGGTGAGGGGGAGCATTTGTGTACAATTGTGTATGCATGCACTGCCATGGAAATGTAAACAAAGCTGATAATTTTTAGAACTATGTGGGGAATGTCAAGGGCATAAATATCAGCATGTTTCATGAAATTCATGTACGGACAGGCATTCTGAATCAGATCATACATACTGTTTCCTCTCATGCCTTATCTGCTGTCTGTGGGTAAAGGAAACTGTCTTGTAAGTATCTGTAAAATAATCAGCTCAAATGGAAATTTTTTTTGGTCATCAATACATAGAAGTTGTTTTTCTCTAATTCTTAGAATTGTGTATAGAAGTAAAAGTCTTCTTATGTTAGGAAATAGATTTCTCCTTTTATAAGCTGCACCAAATTTCATTAAAATATCTCATGACAATGAGTTCCACTGAGTAACAGACTTTTGCATTTTTAGCTGAGTCCAGAATCATTGACATGACTATAGATGTCATTTCAAATTTACAAAAAACAAATCAAACAAAACAAACAAACAAAAAAGCTGACAAAAAAAAAAAAAAACCACCAACAAAAAAAATCAGCAGAAATCTGGTGAACTTACTAGTGCTTGGCTGTAATGTACCCAAGGAGAAAATTTGTTTATTTCTATATATTCAGCATTTTAAATGTCTGAGAGAAAGAAAGACAGGCTGATACTGGTAGGTTTATTCTGAGGAGGTGACTCCCTTTGTACTGATATGTGGCCCCAGACAGAACTTCTCTTTCCACTTGATTTAGTTTTGTTTTTAAGTCATAACAACTGGAGAAATTAAGCTCAGATATATCACAGTGGTTTCTACATGGTGAACATACAAATGTTAAAGGCATCTGCTGCTCCAGGAATGTGATGGTTCTTCACAGACCCAGATAATGTGAACAGGAGCAGGTGATCAGTGACTGCAGTACTCACAGCCCAACATTTCATTCAGTACAATTCTGAAGATGACTAGGAAAGAAAGAAAACATGTGCTCAGACTTAGTTTGAGAATATACCAAGTTCTTAATGAACCAAGAGTCCCAGGGAAAAGGAGGAAGTATCATTCAGTAAAAGAATACTTTAACTCAGGCGGAAGTGTACAATCAGTGTGCAAAATGCTATAGTGTCTTTTGATGTAGGAAATATTGTTGACAAGCAGCTTTAAACATTTTCTATGTTAAGACTTAAAAAAAATGTTAAGGTTTTAATTAAGCCTCTATATTTTTTTACTCTGTAGCTAAATATTATTTTTAAAGAAAATTATATTTTTAAAGGAAACTTCCTTGGGTGTTGCTATCTTTTCTACAAATATCTTCTGAGAGATGTCCTTTATAGAGAATACATGGATCTGTTGGCTCTCAACATTCTGGTTTCTCATGGTCTGGTGTGACAAATCGAATAAGCAGAGATGGGAACACAACTCTGATTGTATTGCTGCACCAGTCAGAAGCTTGTGCTGGGGGGTACATGCTACCTGCCTGCACCAAAAGGGAAAAAAGGGAAAAGACTCCCTGTGGGAAGTCAGATGATTTTAAGGACTGCTGGAACTCAGCAGCTGAGTTGAGAGACAGGGTCATATTTCACACCTACATACATGAAACCTGATCCTGAAGTGCATCTTACAGAAAAATGTCCTGGACTCTCAGGAAAGAACTATAGGAAGAGAATTTATAAATAGGAAGTTCAAATCTTATGTGGAAGAAAAGTCCCAAGGGGTTAACTGCTGCATGCCACTTATTCAGCAAAATAATTAATTCAAAGAACATATCATATGATGAAGCCAGTTTTTCAGGCAAATCATAACAAACTTATATTCCAAGAACACCACAATCTAGTGCTTACCATGGTAAAACAAAGAGTATTGAGGGAATTGGAAATGTCTTCATCTCATTGTGGTTATTTGAAGTAGGTGAACAGCTGACATTCTTCCATGTATTTATTAATATTCCCAGAAAGTTACATGAGCAAATAACAAAAGCTAACCTTATCCTGCAATTTGAAAGGGTCTGTATTTATATCTTTTAAAGTGACATTGAAATGATAGATGAATTGATGGAAGAGAAAAAAGAAACAACTTACCTGCTGTTGTAATAATCTTAGTTAAAGAAGAACTGAAAAGAACAATGTCTAATATACTATTTACTTCAACAATTAAAGCACAGATGATTTTTCTTTTTATAGAAAGCTCATAGAGAAGTACCCCAGGCTTAGTGAATAGACTTAGAATAGTCTTAATGGGCTGCAAAAGTAGGCAAAAGGTTATTTTTCACATAGACTCTTTTCTATTTGTCAGAGTAAACTCTCTAAACTGAAAGCCTCGACAGACTTCTTGGTTTTGTTTTTTTTTTTTAAAGCAGCTCTTGTTCTGACAGTCTCTTCATTTTTGCTTTATTCTTTTTCTTTCAGCAGACCTATGCACCAGAAACTGAAATGCAATGCGAGTTTTGTCAAATCTACATCAAAATAAAGTTCCAAAGCAGTATTTAACAGGAAATGGAAAGAAAGCAATCTTCTTTGCCACACTAGCTTGATGCTTAGTTGTCAGATTTCTTGCATTTATGATTTCTCCCTTTGATCAATCTAATAACAATTCCTTAGACTATTAAAACTGGAAGTCAGAAACATGTTAGGGGAAAATTCTACTTTTCACAATTTATGCTGTCTGTATTATTTTTGTGATTTTCTCACTTTGGACCCTGAGCAGGGGTTAATTTCACCACTCTCTTGCCCCTGTGTTATGCCAGTGTAAACCTGTCAAGACTCGTTTGCAAGGAGGTTAGTGATGTGTGATTGAGAGGCTTTGACGAAACCTAATTTTGGGCCAAGTGCTTTTGGTGAGGTGGAATGGGTGTAGTCAATAGGATTTTTCTGTGCTGCTGCTAGCAGTACCCAAAAAACAAAATAGGGAATAGGTAAGACTGGCATAACATGGACACATTTGGCCCTTGCTTTATTTCTAGTTCTGCTTTCTAGTTCTTCTTTAGAACAAAACCACTCCTGTGTGAAAGGTTCTCCTAAAGGGAAAGTACCTAAATTAGTTTTCAATCTGACCTGAAAGTAGAGTGCTGGGTAAATGGTCTTTTTCATTCTTTTAGTCTAGCACTTAGAACACTTACAGATGAAGAGATAACCACTGCTGTTTGTATCCTTGTTTAAGAATAACCAAGAGTAAATGTTGAAGCAAAATAACTGAGGTGAGAATGTTATCTCCTATCCCACAACAACCTGAATTATCTGATCAGGACAAGGAACATGGGAATAACTTAGAAATGTTTATCTTTCCACCTCTCTCTCAGCACCTGTAGAGTTGTTTGCACTGGGTACTTTATATGGTGCTATATTTTGGCCTACTGTTTGACACCATTTACAAAGCAATCTTTTTAATTTTTTAATATTAAACTTTTTGAGTTGCTAATATATTTAAAGCAAGCTCCACTTATTTTTCTCAGCTTGCTTTTTGTGGAATCAGTAAGTTTAGTGCTTGTAAAGGTGGAGGATGTGTAGTGGTAGCTAAAGCCATCTACTCTGAGAGCCATCATTAAGGAAAATCCTCTGTGCAGCAGTGCCAAGGCAATACAGCTTAACTGGCAGCTTTTTTGCTATTTGTTCCTAGACTTCTTAGTAGAGGATGACAATATACTTGTTTTGCCACATGGGCGAATGGAAAGCAAGATGAGGTCACCAAGGCTATTTTTGTTTGGGCCATAGGTCAAGGTTTGAAGGCAAATACTCAGGAAGAAATTCTAGTGCAATGACCTGGTCAGAAAGAGAAGCTGTTGTAGAAGAGCTTTTGTGCACAAATGCTTTTGTGCACTTTTTTTTTTTCCATTTTCTATAAGTCTGCCATTTCGGAATCATTGATACCAGGTCCTGAGGGCATGGTTTGGTTAGTGTAGCTGACTAGATGAAAGTATGGATCCTTTATTAGCTTGTCAATGTCTGATGCAGCTGCATCATTTGCTCACCCATTTGCTTAACTTAAATAAAGGTTGGTGGTTAGGCTTCTGTTGCATTGTGCTCTCCTGCTAATTATCAGTGTATTTGTTTAGAGACAATTAGCCACCTGGTTCATTCTCCCATTGAAGTCAGGTCATCATGAGTTACATCTGCTTTCAGGACTCCTCAAGTCCAAGACATAATAAAAAGATGATGGTTATGATTATAAAAGGCATACAGGGTTGGGTATAAGCTGTACAGAGCACTGAGTTCTCAAGGAGGGCTGGGTTACAAAGCTCCTGCAGGGGCTTCCTTCTGCACATCACGGAAGATGGATGTGAAAAGAAAACAGATTTTGTGATGTTTAGCTTGTGAATGTAGAGTGTTTGCACAGGTAGATGGATAAAGGCTAGGCAAAGCGAGATGCAATGCTTCCCTTTGGCACTGCGGTGATACAACACAAAAGTGACAAGTAAGCACGTCTCTGTGCATACAACATTTGCATAAAAATAAAAGTTCTTCAGACCTGTGGGTGTTTCCTTTTTAAAAATGTGCTATATAATGTGGCATAAGATTATGTGTGATGCACATTTACTTTTATAATCCCATATGTTCCGGTAAAACTCTGTATTTTGAAGTAAGATTTTATTACAGTAGAACCTCGTTAATTCTCGCTAATGACTGGGAGACCCTTTGCAAATTACTGAATTTTGTATACAATCAAATGCCATTTAATGCATTGTGTTGCTGGATGTTCTTCTACATCTTGGGGAAGACAAGCTGCAGAGAACCCTGCCGTTTGTGCCTCAGTTATATTCACTGTGGAGAAGGGGGGTACAGAGTCATTGCAGTGGGTTTAGCTCCAGGTGTTTGTTAAAGATGTTCACACGGGGCTAGCTCTGGAGAGGATGGAGCCCTGAATGAAAGGAAAGAACAGATGGGGATCTGGCAATGAGTAGATTAGCATAATTTACTGTTTCATCCTTTTTGGCTTGGGGTTATGGAGGGATCACAATCTGAATTTTTCTGGAGAGCACAGGTATCATTATCCTCCTAGACATCAATATGGACATTTCAGATTCAATAGGCCCACCAACTTAAACAGAGGCAAGACCAAATCTTCCAGTAAAGAGCATGCCAAAGCTTTCCCTGAGAAACTGCAGCAGCACACATAAACTGAGGCCCCAGTGTTCACATTTAATTAGGTATACTGCAGATGTGTGCATCAAATGTAGGCTAGACTTAGAGTGTTCAAAAGAACTTTTTGCCTGCATAAATATACTCCTGGACATATCTACTGGGTGAATTCTCATTGATTGGTATGAAGTTGTAGAATACCTGCTTGCATCTCTTCTACCTGCAGTATTATGGAGTAATAATAGCCACTCAACAATTAAGATAATAGAATCTAGCTCTTCATTAGACACTCGTTTTTCAACCTAATCAGATTAAATCTGCCTCAAAGAAAGCAGTCCTCCTGACTCTTTGTCTCTCCCAGGACAAAGATTTTTTCAGACGTATTGTAATTGAAAGCAAACCCCCTTAATTTTGTTTACAATGGCTGGGTTGGAAATGACTAAAGGGAAAATTCTGCTGAACTGGGGGCTCAATAAATGTATACAGAGTGAGGCAAACTCAGGTTTATAAATGGAGGAAATGGCATAGTTTGTAGGGATGTCTAGAAAGGGACATGCAATTATTGGGTCAGGTGAACCCACAAGAAGCAATGCAGAGGCCATGGAGGGATAAAACTCACTCAGAGACACAGAGAAGACTGTAGCAAGGAGAAAGACAGCAGCAGTACTGTGGTTCATCCATGGAAGGAATGAAAAGGAGGAGGGAGATGGGAGGCATGAAGGTGAAGAGTTATGAAAGGGGAAGACAGGCATGGACGTGGGCTTATGTGAGAGGGGTACATGGCATGACCAGATTATCAGAGAGAAATGAAGTGCTGGCGTGGGCAGGAGAGAAGTGGAAGTGAGAGGAAGAGAAGGAAGATGATATGGCAGTGGGGAACTGGAGCACACTCCTAACTGTTCATTCGCAGGGTTCTTTAGCACTTGTCACGTTTTGAAGACATGTATTTTATAGCCAAAGTAACTTATAGTAGGGCAGGAAAGACTGTTAGACAGTTTCCTCTCAAAGACTACTTTCAGCTAAACTTCTACTAGCCAATAATTTGGTCAACAGTTCTCAGACATCAAATCATCCTCCTGTGGAGATCTATTGCACCCATAATAATCCAAGTATTTGGCGCCATGAGAATTGCAAAGGAAATGAGAAAGCCCATCATGATCTGACACCTGAATCTTCTGTCCTGACACTGGCTACAGCTGCACCCTGACATTCACAAAGAGTAAAAGTACCTACAGCTACAAATGCTTGGATCTGATAGCCCACCCTTTTTCTACTCTTTCCTTCACCATGTTTGGTTTTTTTACCCACTGTCGTGTAACTTGGATGGGAATCCTCTTTCTGGTGCTCAGTGGATGTCTAAGAACAAATCTTACATGAAATCACATGGCCTCTTTCAAAACCTGAAAAGCATTTTTCAAGCCACAGAGAAATTACTTCCTTTACAATTGCTCCCATACAAATCAGTAGGAGAAGAGTGAATGGGAGACCCTGTGGGAGCAGGATGGCAGTGTAAAGGAGCTAGATGAAAGGCACTGGATTGCCCTAATTTCCTGGCATGTAAGAAGGTAATTCACTTTGATAGCACATCACCACTGGTGGCTTTCCAACAGATGGGAAAGACTTGCTACTTGAGGAAGTAAGTAATGTCACATGAAACATACATAATTTGCACAGAGAGAAAATGTAAGACCACTAGAGTTATTGTTTTGCTAACAATGATTCATGACAATGACACTTTGGAGAGTGCAGGCCTGGGTTAGAAGCTACAAATAAAATGCATTTCTGCTTCAGGGATCTGTTCTTGTATACATTCTCTTGCAAACTTTAAGGAAGCTGTTGCAAACTAATCCTGCTTAGCAATTATGATTTACTTCAATTGGCTTCACTCTTCATACTGTTTAAACTCAAATTTAAAGAATAATATCCACCTTGTTGCTTAACATAAACCCTGTTAAAATAACACACATTTAAAATGGCATTCTTGGCATTATGGAACAATCAAAGGGGAAGACAAAAGCTTACCATAGCATTTCTATATAGAGAGATATATTTCTCGAGGAAAAAAAATTGTGAGATCTTTTAATGAAGACATCAAAGAATACATCTCTCTTAGCTGAAAAGAAGAATATCTTCTGACAAAAGCCACTTAAGGAGTGAATACATTTTTTAAAATTTAAACTTGAGAAATGCATATTCCTGAAAAATGAAAAAAAAAAAAAAAAAAACAAAATCCCGCCACTCCATCCACCCAATCCAGTATTCTTTTAGGGCTACAAAGTAGCTAAAGAAATATAATAATATATGATGCATGGAAGCTTGATACTTAATGAAATAAACATAAAGACTGTGATTTTGCTGTTACCTAAGGCATGATATTGAAATATGTGTTCTGGAAGAGCTCTTTCTCAGCTTGCCTAGAGATTCTGGAACAAATTCTACTCCTGTTTACACCTCTGTTAATCTGGATTTACTAAACGACAGGTGGTAGCATTATTCCAAGTGTGTGCACTCCTAACTGAGACCAGGACTTTGCCCTACATTAAAAGCAAACTCATAGCAGCTATCCCATGAGATCCCCTTGTTTTGTACATTCCTCATCCTTTACTTGAGGCTGTCAACCTACATGCTATCAACTCCCTTTTTAAAAATCAGTGTGAGAAGTCTTTCAGCCTGGGATAGCAAAGAGCCTCTGTTGGAGGCCCTGAAGGGCTGTACTGCTCTGATCTTTTTCCTCTTTTACAGTAGAATATGAATGCATTTGGACTTGCTTATCTGATGGCTGTACAGCACATAAATTCCAGTGGTTGAGGGGGTCCTGGGACAAACTCTAAAGCAATTTATGCTGCCCTGTATCTGCTGCCTTAGGACTGGGATTTATTCAGTCAGGCGTCACCCATGTTTTGGATAACCATAACAAAACATGGTTTAAGAAGTCAAAAAGTATCAGATGTAGTTGTAAGTGTTTGCCTGTCTACTGGCTGGGATGGCTAGACACTTGAAAATTAGTAGTCAGGAGACATCCAAGGGCATGCACAGAACAGAATGAATTCTAAAATATGTGCAATAAATGTGTGAAGTGAGTACTGCAGGATGAGTGTGATTGTGAAAACAGCCAAGGCTGTGAGCACAAAACCTTCTGACCAGCTCAGGCCTTAAGGCACATGAAAACAACAGAAACATGTACTGACAAACTTGATTGTCCTTCAAGTCCTGCGCTTTGCCTGTGTGTTTACGTGGGGAAACAGGAATAGAGAGCTTTCCCCACACAGAGCCCAGACACTCCTTCCATCTACTTCAGATTATACATTTAAGGACAGTGCTTACTGTCAACTCTTATACCTGAAATATCATCATGTTCATGAGAAATTTGGTTGAATTGTTTAAGCTGTGCCATTACTCCTCTGTGTAAATATTTGCACAATCAGCACCACAGATTCTAATTTCCTTTGAGCAAATAAAGTCTTGTACTCTAGCTGGCATATGGGGTGTTTTAACTTTGATAACGTAACAGTACAAAACTATCCAAAGGAAGTAGTAAAAATTGAATGAAATCTAGAAAGAATCACAGGAATTCTGCTGTATGCCAAACCAACTGTCTTTATATTGGAAGAAGAGAGAAGTAGATGAAGAATTTAGAGAGAACTTAGAAACAAGGCATAAGTCACCATGTTGTGCAAACCATAAGTGAGGAAAATCCCTGTTGTCTTGGAACCTTGTAGGTATGGCAGGTGTGATTAGAAGGCCTGCATGGTGGTACTGGAAATAACACTTTAAAAAGTTTATTCTCTGAAAAAGTAATTGATGCAGAATGTTTTATACCACAGAATGGTAAGCGTCTTTAAATTTTATTCTTTCTAGGCTTTAAATAAAGTCTTCAACTTTATAGAGTACATTTAACTTGGAGTCTTCATGAAAAGAATGGATTATGTTCCTTAGGAGATGCAACAAACTTTTATATAACATGACAGTGAAAAATAGTTTGTATCAACGTAATAATATTCTTTGCTGTGACAAAATAAAACTGTGGCTTATCAGAATCATGTGAATACTGATCCTGCAATTTGTTTTAGTATTTATTTGTTCTAAAAATCTAGATTTAGGATATGAACCCAGGATATTTATTATAGTATAAGTTCAAAATATTGGATGCCCCTTGCATTTAACTGGAAGAGACTAGCAGGATTTGAGAAAAAAAATAATTTGTCTGTGTTGCTTGAGGAAATGAGAGTGTGTAGGGAAAAGCTGGGGTCCCATCATGAAGAAATTGCATGGTAAGTAGAGCTTTATTGTGTACCACAAAGAGGGAAGTTGGAGACTGTTTTCTTTTATCATTCAGAATCATTCTGGAAAATGGATGGTAAAAACTTCAAAGTCAAGTGCTTATTGATATTTTTTCTTATAAAAATAGCACAGGCACTTAACAGCCTCTGTATTATGTACATTCTTTAGCATGAGTGGGTAGCTGTGTTAGTCAGCAGGACAAACTAAATAATAAAATTACTGATACATTTTTATAGACAAATCAAAACAAATACCTGGGCTTTCAGAATCACTCAGGATGCCTCTTTACAATAGGAGCAGCCACAGAAGCCTGAGTGGTTCCAAATGTTGTGTCTACAGCATATTACTTATAACAGCAGTGTAGTCAGAGTCCTATTGTGCAACAGCAGATCAAGCTGAAACACCTCTCAATTAATTGTGCATTTATTAAACTCTGTGATTTCTGAGAAAAAATGTAGTTCATAGGGGGAGTTCATACCCAAATTTTTAGGCTTCAGCATGAGCCAGCAAACATTTCAGTATGGCATATAATTTTTAAACTGAAAATAAATGCACAGGCCTAAGCAAAGATCTGGTTTCATGGCTGCCCTTCTTTGCCTGAGTTGAACACCTATTCAAACAGAATTCCATATCTGTTTCCATAACTATTCACAGCAAAGTTAGGTGATCTTTGAAGGGTGATTCAGAAAGCCTGAATAATGCCCTAAGGAAGCACCTGGAGACAGCCAGAAAGAAGCCCAGGCATGGAGATACTGCTGGACTTTGATATGAGGATTGCTGACCTCAGGTCTGAGATCTACAGGACTGCTTATGCCCCAGGCAACACTCCTAGGTCTCCACATACAGTCTGGAAAAAAAGTCAGTGCTCTACTCCTGTCTGCCTGGCCTATGGGACAAGCACATTTTCATCCTTACAGATGGGAGGAAAAAGATAGTTTGCTTACAGAGAAAGAATCTGAATTGCTTACAGTTGTGTTCTGTGGAGAAGAGGAAGGGATGTGAAACCTGCATAATCAGTTTGTACCAGAGTGACATGGAAGGACTGATGTGTTCAAAGTGATATAGTACAATAAAATTTATTTAGGGTTTTTTGGTAGTATCATTGTTAAGTCCAATTTGATCAATTTTAACAGAAATTGCTTTATAGATTAGTCTTCAGGGCAGCCATCATCATGCCTCTTTAATTCTCGTAACATATACATTTTTACTGCATGGATAAATATGCTTTGAAACTAATACAGTGTCATTGAATCAAATATATCTGTAGTAGAACCAATCCATGCATACTCAAGTCACTAAATTTTTATGGAAATGAATAGATTTGCTTTCAAGGCATAATATTTTCACTTACACCCTTAGCTTTTCATTGAAACCAATGCTTTGTCTTCTAAACCAAACATATTTCAGTCCAGGTTCATCTACATACTGCTTGAATATTTTCTTTTTTTTTGCTTTCTCATAATTACTAAAGACAGTATAGGATGTCTAGTGAAACCAACACATTTTCATAGGGACTACTTAGGGTGAGTTTAAGCCAGTGAGTAGAATACACCATGCATCTCAGCCTGATTTCATAAAATGAACACTGTGAAATGGAACATGCTTTCACAGACAATCTGCCTCAGGACTATGCAGGACCATATTTTCCCATAAGAGGAATTTGAAGCCTTAAGGTTTTCTGCTCTTTTAGAGGATATTGCTGTTCTGTGGTAGCTAGACAGGCTACAAAGAAAATTAAGAAAGGGCTGGGGTGAATAGATGAATTCTGGGTGAATGGTAACTGAATGTTAGGGAATTCTCAAGGGAAAAGAAAGTAGTCAAATGACCAGTGTGCTGCAGTGATGCCTGGCCAGTTTAGCCAAACCTTGGGACTCAGATAGCTGGTACATTTTAGGAAAGTCTCTAGGTTACTCTGGATGTGGTGAATTTGGCTATCACACTGCAGTCACTCCAGCACTCTGCTACCATCTTGCAGAGCTGTACCCAAACTGTGCAATTTTTAGGTGGTAGCTGTGATCATTTGCATTATATGCCATG
This sequence comes from Erithacus rubecula, assembly GCF_903797595.1. Classification (NCBI taxonomy): domain Eukaryota; kingdom Metazoa; phylum Chordata; class Aves; order Passeriformes; family Muscicapidae; genus Erithacus; species Erithacus rubecula. The sequence goes on from NC_136689.1 coordinate 35,050,031, forward strand.
GAAGCAGAGGAATTCTGGGGCAAATCCAGAATAACTCCACTTTCCTTGAGTTATTCTTGAATTAAGCAATGTAGCTTATCAGTTTGACTCAAGAAGTTGCCATGCACTGTAAAAAAAATGTACTGTAGAGTGACAGAGATTTATTTAATACAGTGCAAAAATAGATATTTGCCTCAAAATTGAATAGAAAACAGCCACCATTTTGTTATAGATGTTTCATTGTTTTGGCAAAGGTCAGATGTCATTTTTGTTGCTGTCCTTGGAGTTAGTAGGTTTCTGAATTTACTTACAAGGGAAAGAAGCCTAGAAAAAGAAGGAAAAGGCTGTATACAGAACTGTGTGCTCTATAGAACAAAAGTGCTGATGGAGCTGTGGAAATGAGGCCTTTAAGTTTCTAAGAAGTAAAAACTTTGGCATTTTGTGAACAATAGAGGTGTTCACAGCAGTTTCTTCCAAACTGTATGGCACTTTTCAGCTAGGATTGTGCGCAGTTTATGTCAAAACATTTCAGTGAAGAAATACAAATACAGACTAATGTTTGACTTCTTTTGTTGTGCTGAACTGGAGCCAGAGAAAGTATTTATATAAAAATCCACTTGTGAAATGCATAACCCTCTCAATGTGACTTATATGTCTGAGACTTACAGAGAATTCAAGCTGATTGACAGAAAATACTGCTCTTATGGTGTCAGAATGTATTATCATGCTTATACAGAAATACAGTCCCCCCCCTTTTTTCACCAATGTACGTGTTCATTGTCATTATGTTCTGGTATACTGGAGACGTCCAGGTACTGAAATACCCAATTTGCTAGGACCTAAAGATACCATGAAAATATATTAGACAACCAGATGGATAATTCAGCTTGTTGGTTTGAAAAACTGTGCATTAAGTCTTCAGTATTTGAAGCCTGATCTAAAAAAATTGATTCTGTGGGGTCAAAACTGCCATCCAGTAAAGGAAAGAAAAACAAGAACTGAGACAATTAGGAAAGCTTTCCATTCTTGTGCTACAGTTAGTTAGTTGTTCTTCCTTTTTTCCCCCTTCTCCCCACACTAGGCTCATACACATCAAGGAACTGACAGTGCAGCCTGCAGATAGATCATGAGCAGATTACATGCATCTTGATGTATCTGGCACACAGGTGCTATCTGCTTTTTCGCCAAATAGTTTAGACTAAAGCAAATCAATTTTGTGTAATGGGTCATCTATGAGAATGCCTGTGTCATTCAATTGCTCACATTGCATCACTTCTTTTCCCTTGTCCCAGGGGATGCTCTTCAGACCACTTGCAGTACTTATATTTTCCCTTTGATCTTGCACCACTTTCTTACTCCCCTCTGCTCTGCTGAGATATGGCACTTCGTGCACCTTTTCCTATTTGTTAAAGTCTACTAGGATCTTGCACACTGAAGGATTGTTATCTGAATGAAGAGGAGGAAGAGACAGTTGGCTCTCGATAATTTTAGTATCACGACCATTTTTATCAAGTGGGTGGCCCTCACTGGCACTCAAAAATGTTCTCCAAGTGACAGAGTGGAAAAGTGTGTCAGTTCTTGCAAACGGGCAGCACCTTGAAGAGTAGACAGAGACAAGTGTCACTTCAGAGGAGAAGTGCAGGAAAAGAGCTGCCTGTAGAAGCAGCCTGAGTGCTGTGCTGCACGTGCAGATTCACACTGGGGCTATGGCACAGAGCAGAAAGGACAACAGCATCCAAGTCTGTGTTTCTGGCCCAGTCTGTAGCAAGCAAGAGAGAGACAAGGGAGGGACAAAGTCATAGAAGAGCTTCAGTAAAAGTATAAGATAGGTCAGCTTGATATGGGAGATCCTTGTATCCTTAACTGCATAAGAATATAATTTACAGAGTGATTTAGCTGCCATGAGCAGCTACATCTGTAGATGACATCTATCCCCCTTCTCCCAACCAAATCTGGCTCTTGGTGTTTCCCTGTAACTCATGGGACTGCTTTTGCACTTCTATTGGGTCTGGCTGAGATGGAGCTCATTTTCTCATGTCAGCCTTCAATGCTGTGCTCTGCAGTGGTGGCTAGAAAAGTGATGACAACACACCAGTGTTTTGGGTACTTCAGGGCAGCACAGACACAGCACCGACACTGTCTTTATAATGTTCTCCCCATCCCCACCAAGGGGCTGGGAGTGGGCAAGATCCCAAGAGGGGACAAAGCTAGGCAACCTGACCTAAATTAATGAATTAACTCCATACTATGTAATGGTATAAAAACTATGGGAGGGAAGATGAGGTGGGGAAATTTGTTGTTATAAAATGTTTACCTTCCAGACCAAGTTCTCCAGGGCTGAAGCCCTGATTCCCAGGAAATAGCTGAATAAGGCTTGCCAATGGGAAGTAGTGGTTATCTTTTACCCCTTTTGAGATTTTTTTTGGTGGTTTTGTTTGTTTTGTTTTGTTTTGTTTTTCTTTAGTAAATTGCTTTATCTCAACCTAGTTGTATCTCAACCTAGTTGTTTTCCATCTTATTTTCTCTCTCCTGTCCTGCTGGGAAGGGGAGTGACAAAGCAGCTTGGTAGGCACCTGGCATCCAGCCCAGGTCAAACCACTACACACCTCCACATGTCTTATACGTCACCATGTGTATTGACTGCATTCCTAAACCAGAGTGTGATTCCTTGACACAGTCTTTCTATCATTTATTCTGATATTGTAGAGCAGAGTTTGGGGTGGATGCTATGAAGCAGCAGTGGATCAGCTGCTGCAACTCTTTCTACTGTAACATTTTTCTCAGTAAGTCAATGGGGTAATGAAGAACTAAGCAATTATTTAATTCCACTCAGTGTTTTTCTTGTGATTCTGTGTTTGCAGGTATTTATGCTTCCCACACACATAGACAACGATCTCAATTACATGACAGGGCCAACTTAAAACAGAAAAAAAACAAAAAACCAGAGTTTTCCGTCTTACCAGGAATTAATGCTTAGATAAGCTAATGGTGATAGAGGAACAGTGATGAAATTTGACTGTGCATTAAATGCTCTACTAGAACAAAGAGTCAGCTTAGGATGATGTACCCTTTTAATAACTGACCTATGAACAGCCTTAGAAGAACAAGTGCACCCCTCTCACCTGAGTTATTAGCTTGAGAGACAAAGCATGTAGGAAACTCTGGAAATTTACGCAAAGCATACAGAGGAAGTTAAGATGGAGACAGTGACTCAACCTTATTCTTACAATTTTTCCATCAGATGTTGCTGTTACATGAGTCTTTGCCCCTAAATCTCAAGGAATGATGTATTTTACCAGAAAGTTTCTTGTTCTTCTCCTGGGGTGGCAAGAGGTTACATGAGGTCATTTTCACGATGATGAATAGAAAGCTGTACTCTACTGCTTGATGATTTCAGCCAAGAACTAAAAGAGAAAAGTGATGAGAAAGTACCTGTTATGTTGAAATTCAAAATATGCCAGCTCTGAATCCTACTCAGGAAGGTAGAGATTTTTTTTCCTTCTAAAATGTATACATTTCGTATTCAAATCTCAGTCACATTTCAATTTGGTGACTAATTTTCCCATATGCAACTAGGGGAAGAAGGGTGAAGGTTTCCAGATTTAAATAAAAGAGTATTACAGAGGAAGCTAATTTGCAAACCAGAAGCTTTATGAGAAGTAGGATAACTAACTGTCCTCACAATAGAAGGAGAAGTGGAAGAACAATAATGACTGTTCACTGACAGTTTGAGAAACGATAAGAGCTACTAGCAGCAGTACATACACTTCCATTCTCATCCAAGAGAAGTGTTATCTAAAATGAAGTAGAGCAGCTATAACTGATAATAATGATTTTTATCATAGCCATGACCGCTATGAACCTGGTCAATGGGATAAGAGCAGGACAAGTGGAAGATGAAGCATATAAATAACGTGTAAAAGCAGGACAATAAGCAGTACTTCAGAGAGCACTGTCTCCCCTCAGTCTTGTTCAAAGGTCATTTTAGAGAGCAGCTTTTTATGTGGGTGGATTCAAAAATAACATTCAAAGCTCTCCAAGACACCTATTGAGCCCTACTGGGACAAGAGAACAGAGAAAAGGCTGCCCTGGACAGATTAACCTTCATCTCATCTGGAGTCCACTTTCTGGGCCAAGCTGAAAGAAATAGATGAGAAAATTTGGGGAAAAAAAAAAAAAAAAAAGCCTGATTGCTCTATCTAATGGTGGTTTAATGTAAGTGAGAGAAAACATCTTTCCCTTTCCAGCACTGATCTCTTCACACAGCTGGGCAGACACTCTGGCATCAGCAGAGCAGTCAGGAAGTGGACATAGTCTCATGTGTCTTTCCAGAATGTAGGTTGCACAGAAACAAAACTAAACCACTGTGAAACAAATACTAAGCCTCAAAACTGAGTCCTAAACACTACAATGAATGAAGTAAAGCTGAAGTTCTCTATCTGGTCTTGCTGGGATCCATACTTACAAATTATTTACATAACTATATTCAACTAAAATGTAGTCATTCTTGGTATATCAAAATGCATTTGTGCCTTACTAGAGAGTAGATTTGCAGATGCTAATAGCTACAGAATGGCAGCATTTAGGTTAGGGAAACATCCTTAACTGTAGAGGCACAAACGGCTTACTTCATATCCCAGGGGAATATGATACAAATCTACAAACAGATAAAACACCAGAAATATTATTTAGACACATGACACTGCCACTGTGAACATAATTACTGGGTTTCTTGCACAGGTTTTTTTTGCCTTCCCATCACCTCCCTTCAAAAACGTGTGTTGTGAACTGCCATGCTCTGCAGCTCTGCTTTGCACACAGGTGGCACTTCGATAGGGTCATACACGTTCGCGCCCCGCCGAGGAAGCACTGACAGCCCTTTGCTTGTTCCCTGCTATATCGTCACTGACACCGTGTAAATCAAGCACTGCGCAACCACTCTTGTGGGCGCTGTCCCACAATAAAAGTGGGACATTCCTCTGGGAAGGGGAGAGTGGAAGTGAAACATATGCTTGCGGAGGCAGGAGCTGGACCTTAACAATTTAAAAAAACCCCGTATTTCCACTATGGCTATTTAAAATCCCAGTCCTCCCTTTATGTATTTTTAAGTGCATACTCATGTAAATACATCTGATCATATTGCAAATGTCGTACTCTATGAAGAGAAAACATGATGGCTTTGCCTGAGGGAAGAATCAGCCTTTCCATCACGGCCAGGCCATTCCTGGGTTGTCAGGTAAGGCCCCGCTGCTTGGGGTGGCTCTCCTGTCACACCAAAGTCAATGTCCTGGCTGTGAAAAGTGAACTCATCTTATGCCTGCTGGTATACCCTCATTTGGGAGGAGCTTATATGAGATTTCCCATACTTTTGGAATGCCTTGCCATGTGCTGAATAATATTCAGTGGAAGGCAACTTTGATAACAAGGAATATTTTTGTTAATAATCTTAATTCACCCATCTAGTAATGAGGTACACAAGAACTTATCTACACATACAGTGTTTTCCTAAACTATTTCATGAAAGAAAATATAAACAAAGTGAATTAACAGAATATATTTTTTTCTAAAGAGTAATTTTCTAATTTTTCCGTTGTGCAGCAGCTGCTGTTGCCATGCTGTCATTGCTGTTGCTATGTATTTTTGAGTGTGCCAAGATGTAATTGGCTACTTCAGCATATATAAACTATTGGTAGAGATGTTTCTATGGAAAACCACATCTTTTTTTGATTGGTTCATGCTGAAAGTAGATGTACTTAGCTATCATCTCAATTTAAATTGAGACCAACAGGTTTTAAGTCTCATAATGCAATGAAGCCACATGCTATTCATCATGGTGGAGCTGAATTGAGGCAAGAACTTTTATGTTGACATTATGATAGGATATGAGTGAGATTGCATCTCCATGGTCTCCAAATGTTTCTGTAGTCTTTAGCAAGCTTTTTGATTCGCTGTGAATCGTATTTGCTCTGGAAATAGGGTTGTTTCCTGGTCTTGCTTGATGTAACTTGCAGGCTAGTAAGTCAAAACCCATTTCAGACTAGTTATGTGTTTTGCCTGAGGACCTTTTATGAAGAATTATTGACTTGCGCAATGCTACGTGTCTAAAAGTCTTCTGAAAAGATTGGCTCATACCTATGGAAATTGTGTCAAACTTATCAGGTTAGAGGCTTGCAAACCCGGACAGGATGAGATTTTGGGAGAATGAAGGACTCACCATTTCAGCTGGGAAAGGGTTTTAGTTATATGTGCTTTGGATGTGCTGCATGATCTTGATCTACAAAGCAGAGCTGCTCCTGGGCTAAGGGGTCCTGGGGTTGGTCAGGGATACCGTGTAGTAAGTATTAATTTCAGACTCATGCCACTGAGTTTTTCTACAGTCAGGAGGATACAATCTGTCTGAAAAACATTATTCATATTTATGCTAATAATCGTTTTATAACTAAAGTTTACTTAGGTTACTTGAAAACCTGCTACAGCCCAAATATAGACAGAACATAAGGTGAGGCCTAATGCGAGGTACACAAATACATGACTGCAAACACTATCGGATTAATTTTTTTGAGAACAAGTGACATGTTGTGCAACCTTGGTTTCATAATTCTGTCTTACTTAAATAATTTCTCATTGTAGAAGTTAAAATATAATTTGAGGGTTTTTGGACACTCTGAGGTTATAGAAATGTATTTACAGAGGGAAATCTGCAAGTCCTCCCCTGTAGGAGGTGGCTGAAGTGTTATTTAAACTTAAATGAAATGAGAGATGATTGAAGGGTTGTTAAGAAGGGACTAAACAGTGTTGGGTTACATCACAGAAAAAATGAATTATCATCTGCTTGGCTCATAATATGTCTTTAGCTAGTACCTCTGTGGGTATTCTTTCTTATGTTTTGTGCACCTCAGAATCTCCTAATCAATTAGCAAGTCAGACTGTTCCCTTTATTATTCCTAAAATTCTTTGTCTTTGGCTACTGGTATGATTCTTGTTCTATTACATCAAATATTATTATTCTTTTTTATTGGAACTTTATTTCTTTTTCTATTTTTTTCCTTTTCCATTGTCTTTGTCTGAACAATTACCCAACTCAGTGTTGGCAAGCACAAACTTAAAGCTTTGGAGATAAATTTGTCTTTCTCTTTTCTGCTTTCATTCATGGGAAGATCATACTATCTGCCTGAGAAGAATTTAATTTCTCTCATCTGTAAGCTGTACAGTTGGAAAGAAATAGTATAAAGAAATTATGAGAAATATTTAGTATTGACTAAGTACTGAAATTTACTAGTGATAATGTGTCAGTCTGCAAAAAGACAAGATTCTTTTGAGAAGAAAAAATTGTTAAGGTCACTAACCTGCCATTTTAAATATTTGCCCTTCCCTAAAAAATCTTAATTAGGAGTAATAAAAATGTTATGATAGTGTAAATTTTAAAAAGTCAGAGTAAGTTTTTTGCAGTGCTGTGAACTTCAAATGATCTTTTAGAACATCACATTTTAATTTAAATTTTTCATTTAAAAGATGTTACACTGATATTGTGATGCACCCATGAAACACGTCCATGTGCACACACACACACTTCCATTGTTGCAGGACATATATACTTTACATTCTGGAACCTTCTAGCACCTTATACAGTCTGAGAAGTGATTGCAGGTCCCTGCAGATTCCATGATTGAGTGTCACAATGACATAATTCCATGGGTATGTGTGCAATGCCCCTGCAAATCATCAATTTACCTGCTGCATTCTCCCCCAATCATTTCCAGCTGAAAGCTGGTGAGTGCCACTACTGCTATTGCTTGCAAGCAGGCAACAATTTAATGGAGATGATTCCCTTTAAGAGGTCTCTGCTGAGTTTTTGGTTGTCAGGGAAGATGATAGTCTCATCCCTCCGGTTAGATAAAATTAAGACTCCTTCTGAATATCTCATTATTGATCAAGTGGCACTTGGAGTCAGCTGGTTATATTCCTTTTCTGAGAGGCTAACAGCTTTCCATAGGGGCTTCTAAGGCTGTGGAGAAGCTGTGGTCTGTATGGTGTTTTTCAAAAGTCTTTTCCTTCAGCCAAATCTCAGATCTAGGGAAAAAAAAAAAGATGAAGATTGACTTTAACAACTGTGAAGAAAAAAAACTTGGCATTTTGAAACAGGAGAAATTAAGAGTGTTGTGGACTGATTTGATCACATCCACAAAGCATTCACCAAATTTGGATGACAGACTGCAGCAGAAAGCGAAACCAGAATTTGGCCCTCAGGCTGAACCTTATTTCATTGCCATCCATGGAGTGGGTGGACAGAATAATGGGTGAGAATAGAGATGCAGCTATGTCCTTTCCTCTCTCTGCTTGATCCAAAAGGATACAATGAGTGCCTTTTTTAAGGTTGTGATACGGTTTATACACCAATGTTCTCAGTCTAGCATGGCCCAGAAATACCTTGTTTCTAGGACTACAGGCTGAGTACATTATGGTATCTATACTTCAGCTTGCCTAATTGTTTCTCACAGAACAGGTCACTCACGATTGCTATAATTTCCTTCTCTGTTTCAAGCAGAAACTGCATTCACTGTCAGTCACAGATTTTTTTTTTCCAAAAGTTTAATAAGAAATGTGAGGCCATTTAGAGAGAAAACTAGTGAAAAATTTCTTTGCTAAGGAAATGTCATTACAGGTTATGGGCTTTGTGCTGATCCTTGGAGTTAAACATGTATATTTTTAATTCAAGAGTGTGAATGATGCTTAAGTACAGAAGTGTATAATCTTGGTCTGTGCATTTTTCTTAAACTGCTACTTTATATTTGGAGCAAGTCAATTTGTCTAAGTCCATCTCATATTCCTTTTAAGCATACCCATATGGAAATATAACCTTTTCTTTAAGGCAATGGCTTGGATTTTTATGTTTGTTTCTAGATCATATGCAAATGAATTAATTGGGACTACTTGGTCTTCCTAATTGAACTCTTAATTTATGTGTATTGTCTTGGAGTAAATTAATTCCCGTAATAAGGAGAAGAATGGAGTTATGCAGGGAGAGCACAGGGAAGTACCCTGAAAGAGAACTTCTGAGGTCAGTGGTTGTCATTGACTATGTACATTTCTCTCCTACAAAATTTCACCTGCTGATATGTGAATATATGAGCTGATATTTGAGTTTGCCTCCATCCAGGCAGGGAAAAGCTCTCTGTAAATCTGCATCTGAAACTTAAAAAACCTTTACTCAGGGACTTGGACTGGACAGGTCTGATGATGAGGTCCTCAGTACTGAAATGAATGCTGCAGGCAATACTGTTTTATGGCCACTCACCCTAACTTGATCTCAGTTATGGAATGTTCATAGTTGACAGTAACCCTCTGTCTTTTACTACCCCTTCTATAAATCTCATTCCTGGCTTGTGTGAGACACAACAGTCCACCAGCAAAGGCAAGAGAGGTCAGCAGCTGAACTGGGACCCTCTGTGTGGGATAAGATGGCAAACGACTTGGTTTTGGAGCAGTCACCAGGGTGTTTGCTATGGCAAGAGGACCCTTTGCTGTGAGGAAGAGGTACATTAAGATACTTTGGGAGTCAAAAACTCATAGTTGCTTTCTGTTTCCTGAGTTTAGATAATATCTGTGAAGAGGGTGCTTAGAGCCATGATGGACCTATTTTATGTACTCATTCTAGACTTAAAAGAATAGATATGTAAATACTCCTGACTTCATTGAGGAGGCTCAGCTGTATTTCCCCAAGCATGGAGGAAGGATAGGGGGAAGGATCTGACTTTATATGCCCCAATTTATTTCCTCAGTCCTTTACTACAGTGAAAGGGCAGTGAAATTTTGCACATGCAAGGGCTAGATTTTTTTCCTTGTTTGTTTATAAATTAGATGTCACATCCTGAGTTTTGAATTTCTTGGCCTTTGCCAATTTAAACACTTTCTTGTGTGATTATTACATAGTGTTATAGTAGTTACATATCAGTCTAGGAAGGCTGATGCTTTCGTGAGCCAACCTCAGAAAGTCGTGGTAAGACAAAGCACTGCAGAAATTTCTGAACTGGAGAGGAATATTTGTTCATTAGTTAGGAGCACTGCTCTTTTGGTCTTGCTAAGGGTATCACTGCAGACATGAATGCTGCAACTCCCATTTTTCTACTTTTCAATTTATCACCCTTTTCCATTTTTGCATTGAACAGTGTAACTTAAAGATTGGTGTCATGTGAATGACAATAATTGTTGCACTAAGCAGTAACTTTTGAGGGATGTGCAGAGTGGATTTTGGCAACAATAATTTCCTTGACAGAGAAATCTGGATACAGTATAGCTTTGGGAAAGAGTATACTGATGGCAGCACATAGTATGGCACAGACAAGACAGAAATAAATCGTGTTGGGCTTTAGTTATATGGTCCATGCATGATTTTAGTCTCATTTTTAATCTATATGGGGATTCCTGCTACAACAATGTTGTGTGCTGTCATATGCCAGTGAGGTTTGATGGAAATTGCTTTCCAGAAGATCAGAAATGGTCATCAGTGCTCAGAAAAAAAAAGTGAAATAACCATTTTTTAGTAACTCTAAAGTGATTTGAGTGGGATAATGGAGCTGTTCTGAGTAGTGGGATTTCCCTGCTCACACTCCAGGGACAGGGAAATCAGACCCATGAAAGGTTTGAACTGGGTGATGAAACACTTCCCCAGCTGAAGTACTTTGGGTTCAAATAGATTCAGGAGTGACTGAAGCTTTCTTTCTGTATCTCTGTATCAGCTACTACCTCTGTGACAGTATAAGATAACTCAATTAATATAAAAAGATAAGAGTATATTAGAGTCCTGTGAGGAAAAAGTTCCTAGATTGAGTCCCTAGTGCATAGAAGGATAATGGTAAGATAAAGCCCTAGTTAATTATATTGAAGAGGTGGAAAGAAACCCACAACTAATTGTGCTGTAGTTAAAAGTATTTCCTTTTCTAAATGAACACTTAGTACTGATTGTGCTCCTGTTATTGTATCAGAGGATCAAGATTACAAGGTCTAGGCATTCACTGATGCATAGATCTGTCCTCAAATAAACATCACTTTGGAAAACTGCAGATGTTTTGTTTGTGCTGTGGATGTGAATGTTAATGTTATGATGATGTAGGGAATTCTTGGATTCTATATTGTTTTGTGAGACACTGTTAGTGTTAGAGGTAGTAGGGCCTTTTGAAGTACTCGACAAGTGCCTGACTGTACTTTTGTATGCTCGTACATGAGCTACTCCTCTTATTTCTTTGCATCTTGTCCCATCTCATCTATGACACAAAACCTTTGCTGAACACATACATTGTATCTGGCCTGCAATGAGGAAGAATTAATCCCCGAGACAGGGGAGATGTTTTTTCCACTGACTCTCACAGAAATCAAACCACACACATCTGCAGCAAAGATCAAAATGCCAATGCACTTGCAGAGACACAACCAAGTGTGTTTCCCCTTCTCTCCCCAACACACACACACGTGCATGCACAGACACGCAATGCACTGGTCTGTGGCTGTGCACAGAGCTTCTGCAGACAGGGCTTCTCTTCACAAAGGGATGGAGTGAAAGGGCAATTCTGTCATCCTCCCTGTGTAGCTGCCCTTGGTGGTGTGCTGAATTGGTCTCTTCGTCCATCAGCTTGCCTTATTCGTTCATGTTACAGTAATCAGGGCTACTGATAAAACTTGTAAAAATAATTAATTTTCCTGTGAAACTCATCCAATTGAGCTAAAATCAAACAACGAGAATATGAGGGGAAATACAGCTCTCAGCCTATGGATCACCCAACGTCCTCAGCAGAGAAGCATCCAAAAGCTGCCTGCTAAGTTGGTTGATATGCCTTTTATTTAGCTTGATGTTAATTTGCTAAACACTGTTTTGGTGTATGTGATTGTAGAACATAAAAATGCAGTAGGTGGTTTATAGGAGATGAGAGCAAAAGAATACTCTGTGCTATGAGCTCTACATACAATGCATATTCTCCAAAGGGATGAAATTTCCCTCGAGCTAATGGGTAAACTGCAAAGTGAGGTACACCAGCATCTTTATGGTTTGCTTTAACCTGCCCCTCCTACCCGTGTTTTGTGGTGGGTGCACAACTGTTGCAAGTAGGTGGCACAGCTGTTTGCGTTGACTGGCTCAGTACCTTTGGGATACAGACAACACAGCTAACGTTGTGAGATGAAAATGGCATCTATACTTTAATAAACTCATTCTATTTCTTTGTGAGAAAAAAGGGGGGGACTGGGGCCGGGGGGAGAGACAAGTTCCCAGCTTGACTATATCTGTATTAGTGGCACTGCTCAAATCACACGGTGGTGGCTAATGCTTGCAAAATCCTGACTAGCATTTGAAAGGGTAACATCAGTTTATTATTGCTGCAGTAGCTGTTAACTTTATGAAGATTTCCTGTGCACCTGCCTGCTACCACATCTTTAACATATATGCATATTTATACAACTTAGGCAACATATGTTTGATGATTTTTGTCATTTATATTTACTACAGTATGGATAGCAATTAAAAAATAACCATGTTCACTGTGATGAATTGGTGAAATTCCTGGAGAAGTAGAAATTACATGAAGAATCTGAAGACAGAGAACAAGGTAAAAGGCATGTAAAAAGCTAGTTTGTCAGTTGGAACATAAAAAACGCAGGCGTGTGACCAATGTGTGTGTGTATATATAAAACCATAAAAATGACAGGGAAGAATATGCTTTTTCATTTAGAGAATAGACAGTATAGAGTGGGATATTTTCCCATTTCATCCACCCTTTACAAAGAACTGTTGAGTCGTGTTGTAGGGGTGATGATGGAGGATGACATTTTTCTGCAGAGATGGTGTCGTTCTGTTCCCCAGTTTTGTGTGTTTTGAATGTAAAATGGAGGTATTTAATTGCAGATACATGTACAAAGGCAAATGGTGTGCTAGGACCTGCATGATGATAAAGTCCCATGTCTGACTCATCCTGACAGAAGATCAGGCAGGTCTCATGAGCACCAACTCAGGTGCCAAGACCAGAGGAGGCCTATGGAGAGGAGTTTGGGGGGCAATTCTTACAAGTAGTCAGTTTTGGGGAAACCTCAGGCTCAGGTCTGTATTTGGTGTGTCTGAGTTAAAAATAGAGGAAGATCCGAGGGAGGGGGTAAGTTTTGGATATTAGCCCAAAGAATCTGTGTGGGCACATGCACACCAGCACCCACACTGTGTATGAAAGTGAGATAAGCACACGTGATTTCTACTCAGAATGTGGGTGCCAGCTTTTTAGAGAGAATTTCTTACCATGTGGCATATTATCATATTCGAGACCTGCTCATCTCTGTAAAAAGACAGAGGATAGTGGGTTGTGCAGAAATGGAGTGAGACAGTGGAAACGCACGTAGTGGAGCTGTGAAAACTGATATGGGAGTGGAAAGAAACTTAGAAAATTAAAGTTGAAGAGAAAAATGGAGAAGACTAAGAAATCTAGATCTTGTCCTGGAAGTAGTGTTTTCCATGTCAGTGAGCTGATTTGCTAAAATAATGTATTCCACTTGCTAGAGAGATGCACTAAATGAGCCTCAGGGTGCCTTTTCACCCTCTTGTGACATGAAATTAACTGCTGCTGTAGTTTCTCACAGAGGGCAGAGCAGCCCTGGGTCAGCCCCATTCCTACTCTCTGCCAATGCCCAGAAATGCCCTGGCTGACTCTGCTCTGCTCCCAGCCACACAGCATTACCCCCAGTGGTGCCATTCGAGTAAACCAAACTGCACAGCAAACATTTTGCCCATTTCAACAAACAGGAACACTCACTCATTTCTTCCTGACTGTTGCTTACCCCTTTACCAGCAGTTAGTGCATATGAGGCATATGAGCCTGTGCCTCTGGAGCATTCTCTTATGCAGAGTGCTCCTAAAGCAGTGAGCTCTGCTGGCACTTGGAATGTTTGATATTAGCAGGGTGGCTCAAACTGGCCTCTGTAGAGCATGAGATATGTCACATCACTTGAAATTACATCTCTGGGTGCTTTTTGGCCTGTTTGTCAAGGCAGGTGACAATATCTTTACATATTGATTTTAATATGTATTAAACACAAAGCTTTGAATATAAAGCTTTGAGAGTAAGTCTGTATCAGCTGCTTAGTAAAATCCATGCTACTTCAACTGGTTTTTCTCTCCAGTATTCTAGCTCTTATATTAGAGAAAAAAAGCCCTGAACAGTATCAGATTTGGGTTTTAAAAAATTGCCTGTGTGCCTTAGGATTGACAACTCATAGGCCAGTGTTTAGCCCAGTGCAGTACAAACCTGCTGATATATTAAACCCCAACCTGGCATTTGTAATAGAAATACAGTAAGCCTTTAACTGTAACGACACTAGCAGGTGTCACCACAATAAAGATAACAGCCTCCCCATGAACAAATATTAGATTAAAGAGATCAATCAATCTGTATCTTAAATTCCAGACCCAGCGTGATCTCTGCCAGTAAAAAAAAGATAACTTCTACTTTTTCTGTGCATTTTAACAGGTGAAACACCTCTTGATTGATCAATTTTTTTGCAATAACTTGACAAAATAGGCATTTTTCTTCTTCCTTCTGTTGCAGACTCCTTATATAAATTATACAGAAATATTTGTGACCTAAAGACAGAAACACTTATTGATTTTAAACCCTCTGGCAGGCTGTGGCAGTTTTCAGGTGAGCAGGTGGTGTGAGTCATGACTCACTACGCTGTCTCCTCCAGGAATGCCAAAAAAACCCTGTTAAAACCTGGGGTAACATCAAGTACTCTGTGCTCCCGGGATGTGATCAAATTATCTGTGGGAATCGCGCATTCTGCCCTTGTTCTTTTTTTTCTCCTGTTGCTGTTAGCCTACTCTGCTACCAACAGCACCATTTCCTCGAAAGCTGTGGAAAGTTACTACTTTTATTCTTCATGCTTTAGTATTCTGGGCTGCACATTCTAATGTGTGAAGTGAGAGCTCACTGCCCTTGAGTCAGGATGATTCAAGCCAGCCCAAGCACAGGCTGCAGCCACTTGTTCACTGTGACAGTGAGACAAGTCCAGCTCTCCTACACACCACTGAGTACCATTCCACTTGCCTTCCCTCTTCATCATCCATCACCCGTCAGATGAAGTGCCTGAGAAGAGAAAGCCTGGCTATGAGGCTCCAGGACCAAAGTCCTTCCATATTTACTCAGGGAAAGGGCCCATGCATGGTCCCTGGAGGACAATCCCTGACCTCGATGTGGAACAGCAATAGCACTATTTTTTACCTGCTATTTCTACTGAATTGCAACATCGCTCTCATCTTGATCACAATTCAGTCTTGGCCCATGAGGCTGCATTCTGAGGTTTTATGCAGGAGTTTTACTAAGATTTTGAGCCTTGTTTAAGTAAAATCTTTGTGTATCAGTAGTGGTATCTGATTCTCCTCTCAAATTCACTTGAGCAAAAGCTCAGAGACCTCTTCCTTAGAAAACACAGTGCTTAAGAAATAATAAGAGATAAAAAAATCCACTGGTAGTCTTTTGTGATGAAAGATACCAAGCAGTGAGGGAAACACACTAGAAGAGCTGATCTGCAAGGTCCTAGATAGGTGCTCTTATCCCTATGCAGAGCACTTATTGAATAATTAAATTTGGTCTGTTTTGAATGTGTTCTGAACTGCATAAGGAGAGCTTTTGCACAGAATACTGTCCACATAAAATAAACATAGAATAAGTGTTGATAGTTTGCTACAGTCTCTCTGCTTTTTTTTTCAGTAGCACACATATGTAAAAGATAAAGTAGATCTCTCAAAGAAAATTAAGTCACTTGATCCTTGAAAAGTTTAGGTCTTTTGTTGAGCTCTTTGAAGTCTATTTTGTGAAGTAAAACAAGTTGTTTTCCTCTAGATGAATCCCAAAGTGGAAGCCTGTCCAACTTCTGAGCCATTGTAGTCATGCTGTTACAAGGAGTGTGTCTATGAGGAGGAGCCTGCTCAGTGTTCAATGACCAGTAAGCACACCTGTGTTTTCACCTTTTTATTGTTTTTTTTTAAACCACAAAATAAGCTATGGAATATTTTATTTGAAATAAAATATATGCAATACTTAAATATCTACCCTTCAAAAAGAATTCAGGATTAATTTTTTAATCCTTTAAGTGGACTTAGGCCATGAGAACTATAAAGGTTTCACAGCAGCCCCAATATTTGCATTTGTAAAACAGCTATCCGACTTCCTTCTCTTTATGTTTTTCCATGTCAAACTGACTTTCAGCTTGCTCAAATGATGTGGTCATATCACATTTTAAAAGCCCCAGAAAGTTTATTTAGCGGAATACCAGTTTTGTGATGATGGATGATGACTGCCAGGCATGCCTGGGAAGACTCTGCTCCAATGCCATTACAATAGAAGATGAGGATGGGGAAAGCAATTCTGGTGTGACTCTATAGAGACCCCATTACCAGACCATTATATCTGCAGACTAATTGAAGAGCAGGAACATGCAGAACCCTGCCTTTGGTGCCACAGCTACAACCTGATATTAATATGTCAAAATAATTCTAATGTCAGACATTAGATATTTTTTTTCTGTTATTAATAATAGAGAGCAATATTTTATATTTCCTTCCTCACATAGTCCCACTGAACAGGAATGGGAGTCCTTGCTGTGTGCAAGCAAACCTGACATTGTATAAGGCTGTGGGCAGAGATGCGAAGGTCAAAGGCCACTTGACGTGAAAGGATGAGATGCTGCAGAGAACTACAGGCTGTTTCAATCAAAACCTTCAAATTCCACTGAATTTTATGATTTTAAAGTTCAATGGAGGAAAAAAGTAAGCATAACTCCAATTTATCACTGTTTTAATGAGAACAGTCCAGTGCTGCATCTCAAAAATCTCAAAATTTAACCACAAAATTCTGTAAAATCTGCTTTAATTCAAAGCTCAGTCCTGTATGACTGAACTTTTTATATTTGGTAAGGAGCATTCTATCAAGACAAATCATACATCAGGAGTGACCTGAGCCAGTTGCACCCATACTTTCAAAGTCATTTAGGTGCAAAATAATGCAGATGTTTACCTGGATCCCATTGCAGATTTGGTCCTTTGAAGCAGTATGAACTATAGTGCAGCAGTTTATGTTTTGGTGTTAGAGCATCCTGAGTAGCAGGTGATTATCTATCTGGTTGAGTCTTGTTATTTCTTAATGAAAATACTTATAGTTAGTTTCATCATACAGGTGTAGTCCCTCTACTGTTCTAAACCAAGCCTCAATGATTTCAGAATAATTTTATTAGCAGAGTCTTTTTTTTCAAAGACTTACTTTACTGTTTTAAAATCTGTAGAGATTGTGCAATGTATAGTATTTAATGTATGTGCCTTATATATTTTTTATTCCAGCTTTTAAAGAAATCCCACTTCCAGGAACAATATTGTAAATCTAGTGGCAAACTCCACTGACTTCCATAGGGAATTTGACACAGTTTAATAATAGCTTGTTTGTTTCTGACTTTATGTTTTTGACTCGACAGTCTTTTAGGTAACAGAGTTCTTAATTTTTCTTTGCTTTTGCCTGTATTTATTTTGCTTATTTTCCTTAATGAATAGCATGGAGAAACTGCTTCAAAAGTTTCAAATAATTCATGTCCTTGAGGACTCATATAATGTTGCCATCCTCTGCTGTACCTTTCAAGTTTCTGTAATACCCTTTTCAGTGTTGTACCCATTATTCTGAATGTGGCCTCCTCATCAGCTGCTTATGATCTGTTTGCACAGCTAATAATTGTTTCTCTCTTCAACTGCTGGCTTAGTATTTTATCTGCCACAAATTTGGTGGATGCCTTCTCTGAACCCTTTAATCTGAGGTCTGCATCTCTTGTCTTTGTGTTGGACGAAAAGTTTCAGAAGCTATGACATTTTTCACCCCTTCTCCTCACCCGGAAATTAATGTTAAAACTCTGATGGCCTTCAAATGATGAAAGCAATAGATGGCAATGTAAAGCCATAGAGTTATAAAGAATGGGAAGGATTATGAAGGTGGGTTTATTGGAGAATGGAATGTCCCCCTTTTGGTAAGACTTAAAAGTCTCTCTGTTGCTTTCTTTATTGAAAAATCACTGCCCTTGTAGCTCCCAGGAAGAGTCACCATTACAGAGCAATGTGGTACTTTTGTGTACACTTTCATTCACCCCATTGCAGAAAGTGTTTATCTTTTGCTGTAGGCATTAAACATTAATAACATGTTCTTGCACAGGGGAGAGATGAATTGACATTTTCAGATACAGAATTGTATCCTAAAAGTCTGCATAGTGTCAGCTCTGCTTATGCTTTACTTGCTTCAATTTTTTTCTGTGCTTTTGTTTTATTGCTGCTACTTTCTAGTGCAAGGGAATTTTTTTTAGACGAATCTTTTTAGTGCCTAAAAATGCTGTGGAACTGATGATTCTGAGACCAAAAAAAAAAAAAACCAAAACAAACAAACAAACAAAAAAAAAAACTCCTGTCCCTGTATTAAGGATTACAAAAGTTTCAGTTGTTCAAATTCCTCAGTGTTCAGAAGGCATCTTAAACATAATTTGGAGGAAGACAATATGACCTCTATGTGGGGGTCTTCTTGAGCTTGCAGCTTTTCATCACCCTACAAGACCTTAAACAAATATATTAGCTCTCATTTCTTATGTTTTAGTTTTTGTGCTGAGCATTTTGCTGAGATGAAATTCATTTGAATTTAAAGAATTCCCTTAATTTAAATGCCTCAACTGTGTTCCAGCAGGAACCAAGGATCTGGGTTGGACTGGAAGCACTGGGAAACACAATCTAGAGAAACTTGAGGTTTGTACACTATTTTTTTTCCTCTTGCTTTTCACATTATTGAAAATGTGGGTTGTCTTACCCTGCCTACCAGCCTCGTTTAGTGCATAACAACAGAAAGAGAAAATGAGTGCATATTTGAAACAGCGGATTGCAGAAGGAAAATCTCTTTTCTAAGTCTCAGCCATTTCTCTTCCTGACTTCCAACAACCATGTTGTTGTGGCAGAATCAGTTATTTAGCAATATTCTTTCCAGATGCAAATATTGAGAAGTAACAAAAATATCTTTTAATTGATGGCATTATTACTAATACAGTTCATAATTTTAATTTAGATGTGAATCTGTGGCTTTCTATTACCCTTGAGAGCTTCTGGGCCAAATAGCTGCCGTGCCTTTGGCCCAGCTCAGACCCTGGCTTTGACTGCTGTGGCGCTGAACTGATTTACAATAGCTGATGATTCGGTCTGCTATTCTTGTTTAAGTAAACACTGTCCCTTGGGGCTTGACCTGTGGTGCCAGAGAGCTCCCTCAGCTGTCACTGACTTGCTGGAAAGCTGAAGTCACTCCATATTTTGCACAGTCCTGTCTCTGGTCCTTGTCCTCTCTATGTCAAACTTCCTTTTTGTGTCTACCTCAGCTCTCTAATTAGGCTTTCTTTCACTAATATGCAAGCATTCTAGTCTTTCTTGCCAAAGCAATCTGTAGTAGCAACAAACACTTTGAGAACATGTTTTGTAAATTTTTGGATTACATTATATGTACAGTTTAGCATCATTGTTTTCTATATTTTTTAAGATACATCCATTATATATCTATATCTACTTAAAATTCAATAAAATTTATTCTGAGAAGGATAGAGCCAGATGCTAAGTTAAACCAAAAAATAAATCAAATAAAGATTTAATTAGCAGAGGAAAAAAAAATCAGGGAAAATAACCTTCTGGAAAATAGCAAAATCAGTAGAAGTGTAACAGCATTCTAATATGTTAGTAAACTACCATCTTATATTTATATTTCATATATGCTTTTATAGCCAGCAACACAAAGCTTGTGTGCTGCAATTAGCATCTTTTCTGTAGTGAATTGTCATGTTCTAGCACTGCTAATGAACATGGAGAAGGTGTACCTGCTGTAAACCATTGCTTAGGAAATAAAGAGCGCCCCTTAGAATTACTACTCGTTCATTTTTTCCTCTCCTTTTTCCTCTCCCCCCCTTATTTCTTCCTTTATTTATTTTTTTCCTTTCTTCCTTTGGGAAAAGCCTCTATTATTACCTGTGGTAAGCTCTGTACACTAGCAAGCTATTTTGCTGATTGCACTGCCCTCAGACACTGCACATTTGAATCCCATTTGTAGCAGGGCTGCCAGTGCTGGGATTCAAAGTCAGAGCCTCTTAGGGTTACAGCCCTGCTGCTGCTGCTGCTGTGTGTGAGTGGAAGCGTCTAATACCACTGGCATCAGAGACAGGGCTGATAAAGAGACAAGGTGATCTAAAGAGAGCACACATGGAATTTTCCCCCTTTTTCGTTTTTCTTACCAGAAAGATAAAGGAGATGAGAGTAAGTTGATATTTGATGAATTGGTTTTATTCAGAGGAGTGCTATCATTTTTATGTCCTTTTTGAAAATGCACCCACAGTGTCTGAATTCCCGTTAACGCAAAGTTCAGATAAAGCTGATGAAAAGCAGCTGCCATCTTGATAGTTGCCATGGCAGATGGCATCAGCCTTTATGCTTTTATCAGTATTAGTATCAGAACACACTCTGTGTTCCAAGCTGAGATAAAAATCATTGAAGCTGTACCTGGAATAGGCAGATCAACACTGCAGGTCCCACACAGTTTTGAATCTTTTCAGAACAGTCTGCATAAAAGCTAGAGACAACACATTCTTGTTATTCATTAGTTCAGCAATGCTGATGGTATTTTGTAAACTTCACAGATGAAGCAGCCTTTCTAAAGAGCTGCTGCCTCCCTTCCTTCTTCCCTCCCACCCCCAGGAATGCTGAGGCTTTGAAAAGGAAAGCTACACAGACACACAGACACACGCATGAGAAAAGTCGGTGGACAGCGAGAGGACAGTGAACACAGCAGTGACATTCCTTCTTTATTAACCTCCTGTATTTTTCAGTAAAAACATTTAGCACTAAAACACATTATTCTGCTGAGAGTAATAGTGTTAAGAATAGGTGCATAGCAAGGGAAATAATGATTACTGCTGGGTTGGGCAGGTGCAGGGGCAAGGGGCTTCTGTGGGTTTGTGGCACTGGTATTTTGGACCTTGTCTGAGATGTCTGCCCCATTGTACTTGCAGTGCCATCACTGGAGCCCCACGCTGACCTGCTAGTCCTGGTGCCTCTCCAAGGGCCTGCACAGACCCTCTTTTTCTGGCTCCACCTTGTGATATGTGCCCATCAGGAAAAGTGACTTACACACTGTGAAAGCTTCCATGCTAGCTCTTTATTGCAGGTTTCAAATTGTATTGACAAATCTCCCCATCCCCTTTCCCCCTCTCCCCCTCCCCAGCTCCCCTTATAGCTATGCATATAGTTATTTTTGGTAACATTGTTGCTTGATAAATAGAGGGGTTGTGAGATCTCAAGTTATTATGCAAGTGTTAGCGACACAGGCTGGTAAACCATTTGGCTGTTGCATCGGTGCTGAAATGAATAATAGCAAATGGGAGGAGGGCATGGGAGTTATTTTAAATGACACATATATATTTAAATATAGCCTTAAAATAATGTTAAAGGTTTAGAACCATTACAGGCTCTTGTGCCAACTTGCAAACTCTTCCAGAACTGATTTCAAAATTTGCTATTCTTTCTCTGATGGTTGACAGGGAGATAAGGAGGACCTTTCTGGGTCACCTCTGCCTGGAACAGGGAGGTGGTAGAAGTGGGTCCTCTCTGGATCTTTGCAAGGGGCCTCCCATTTTCCCGCTGACATCTAAGCATACATTTTGTTCAAACTGTTTGGTGCAGAAATATGGAGTCAGTGCTGTAACTTAAATATAAATTTGTGTGACTCTGCATGGTCTTACGGCGCTGCTCTTAATGAGGACACCAGGAGAAATGGGCCAATTCTGCTCTGAGAAGCTTTTTTGTTTCCATTTTGGGGTTGGTCTTGAAAAAAATCTAGGAATAGTAGAAGCTTTGGATTTCAAATGCTTGTGGATGGGGCTATTCTAATTCTAAGTCAGTTGGATACCTAAGTGAATATTCAAAGAAGAATTAGTTACATAGATTTAGGAAAAAGGGAAATCTGCCATGGAACAAAGCTTCAGTGTCCTCAAAACAATGTCTAAAGAACCCACCTTTTTATTTTAAATTTAATTCTATATGGAAAAAAAAGGTGTTCAGTGGCTAGTCTTTACCATTCCCCCAGGACCAAACAGAAGGATCTACTATCGAGATGCAGGCTGAAGGAAGGGTAAAATATAATCAGATTTACAATTTACTTGGACAGGGCCCCCACTGCACTATAAAATGGAAAAGACTGATCATCCAGGAACCTGATCCAAAACTTTTGAAAGCAAAGAAGGTCTTCACACTGAGTTAAGCGATTTTTCAGGGAGTCCCTGTGAACACTACAAGGAATAATAGGTGAATGTAGCACAATGTAGGAGCATCAAATAACAGGGAAATTATTATCATTAGCATAGCTGATACAAGTCAGCACACAAAATCTACTGTTAGGTTCTTTGTCAGGATCACAGCATAGGTAAGTTTCAGGACAAGAGCTGAAGAAATGTGAAATAATGGTTGTGTAAACTTTGTGGAAAATTCCTCTGAAGATAAAGAGCAGTCCACTAAGGGGCATAAAAGCACTTGCAGCAAACTTTGGCTGAGGAGGAATGGGAGCTGCCATCACTGGCACTGAGCTGATGCAAAAAAAAAAATGATTTGTGGGGGATCCACAACAATGAAGGGCCTTAAAATTATAGTGGTTGGGTTTGCTGTGGTAGAAAAGGGGTGGTTGATGGGATGAAGACAGGTAGGAACAAGCTTGAATTAAGAGCCAGAAACAAATGGCAAGCTTTGTCTGTTTTTAAAATGCAGCAGGGGGAAAATGGGGCAAATGGTCTTGATTCAGATCAAAAAGCAGGAACTGGGAGAGACACAACTGTGTTCAGCTTGGGCCATGTGAGCAGCTGTGGGAATGTATTCAAGCTGAACCTCTAAATCTCATCCATTCATTATTAGGTTAGGATTCACACAACACAATTCCAAGTAGCTTGGAATTAAAATGGAAATTACCTTTAATTCTTCAGACTCTGGTGTTTTTTTCTGTTCTGCTTCCTTAACTTCTAAATAGGTAGCTAAAATCACAAGCATTATAGACTATTGCTTTGGCTCAAGAGGGTAAAGTCTGAAAATTACTGTTTTTGTTCAGCTACTAGAGAGTTGCCTACACACCAAATAGTCAGATATAGAATAAGAAATATCTCAGAGACTTTTCTTACAGATGTTCAGTACCTAAATTAACTAATGTTTCAAAATGTCTCAAGTGCCTTAGTGCCCTGAAAGGACAAAACATTCTAAGGAAAAGTTTGAATATTGGTGCTATACTTGTATGCTTGATTTTCTTCTTAATTTATTTTTTTTTCTAATATTATTTAAAAACCTCGAAGATGCTACTTTCAAAGGAAAATCAAATTTTCACCTCTTATCCTGAAATGCTGTACTGTATTTATGACATGCTGATTGGATTCCCCATGCTCAAAGCATTTATATTTCTACTGTATAAATACTAGTAGAAAACAACAAAACAACCTGAATACCTAAAATGGCTGCCACATACCAGTGAGGGACATTTTACATCAGCTGTGACTAT